>NC_056726.1:169289059-169531945 GCF_019279795.1 Protopterus annectens
CCACAAATTGAAAGTTTCTAAACAGATAAAGGAGCAATGAGACTCTACAGAATGCTTTTTTAACTGCAAAAACATCAGTTACCCATGCAGATTAGTTAAGAGCAATAAAATACACTCAAAAACTATGCAGCAGACAATAAAAACTGCTATATATAAAATTGTTAGAAACAATAATCAGTATAAATAATCGAAAAAACAGGATACTTATATATCTCAACTAAGAGTTGTAGACAACACCTCTCCTCCACTCTGCTCAGTGTGTATAGACAGAAACCCTCTCAAAGTTAGGGCTTAAATACCAGAAGATACAACCTTAGACAACTTTATTTTTACAAAAGCACAAAAGAACCAGCCCCCACTAGCCAGCAGCCAATTAACACAATCTAGCCAAGGTAAAGAAAGGCTTCAGCTAATTCAAGATGGCCTGTTCATGTGCTTTGAACAATCACTGTATAAACAAACAAGCCCAGAGCCAGCAATTCTGAACTAGGACAATACTAAAGCATTAGCCTACAGACAGTAAGCACTACAGAAAGCCACAAAATGAAAGTTTTAAACAGATAAAGGAGCAATGAGACTCTACAGAATGCTTTTTAACTGCAAACAAATCAGTTACCCATGCAGATTAGTTAATAGCAATAAAAATACACTCAAAAACTATGCAGCAGGCAATAAAAAGTGCTATATATAAATTGCTAGAAACAATAATCAGTATAAATAATCGAAAAAACAGGATACTTATATATCTCAGCTAAGAGTTGTAGTCAACACCTCTCCTCCACTCTGCTCAGTGTGTATAGACAGAAACCCTCTCAAAGTTAGGGCTTAAATACCAGAAGATACAACCTTAGACAACTTTTTTTTTTACAAAAACACAAAAGAACCAGCCCCACTAGCCAGCAGCCAATTAACACAATCTAGCCAAGGTAAAGAAAGGCTTCAGCTAATTCAAGATGGCCTGTTCATGTGCTTTGAACAATCACTGTATAAACAAACAAGCCCAGAGCCAGCAATTCTGAACTAGGACAATACTAAAGCATTAGCCTACAGACAGTAAGCACTACAGAAAGCCACAAAATGAAAGTTTTTAAACAGATAAAGGAGCAATGAGACTCTACAGAATGCTTTTTAACTGCAAACAAATCAGTTACCCATGCAGATTAGTTAATAGCAATAAAAATACACTCAAAAACTATGCAGCAGGCAATAAAAAGTGCTATATATAAATTGCTAGAAACAATAATCAGTATAAATAATCGAAAAAACAGGATACTTATATATCTCAGCTAAGAGTTGTAGTCAACACCTCTCCTCCACTCTGCTCAGTGTGTATAGACAGAAACCCTCTCAAAGTTAGGGCTTAAATACCAGAAGATACAACCTTAGACAACTTTTTTTTTTACAAAAACACAAAAGAACCAGCCCCACTAGCCAGCAGCCAATTAACACAATCTAGCCAAGGTAAAGAAAGGCTTCAGCTAATTCAAGATGGCCTGTTCATGTGCTTTGAACAATCACTGTATAAAGAAACAAGCCCAGAGCCAGCAATTCTGAACTAGGACAATACTAAAGCATTAGCCTACAGACAGTAAGCACTACAGAAAGCCACAAAATGAAAGTTTTAAACAGATAAAAGAGCAATGAGACTCTACAGAATGCTCTTTTAACTGCAAACAAATCAGTTACCCATACAGATTAGTTAATAGCAATAAAATACACTCAAAAACTATGCAGCAGGCAATAAAAAGTGCTATATATAAATTGCTAGAAACAATAATCAGTATAAATAATCGAAAAAACAGGATACTTATATATCTCAGCTAAGAGTTGTAGTCAACACCTCTCCTCCACTCTGCTCAGTGTGTATAGACAGAAACCCTCTCAAAGTTAGGGCTTAAATACCAGAAGATACAACTGTAGACAACTTTTTTTTAAAAAACACAAAGGAACCAGCCCCACTAGCCAGCAGCCAATTAACACAATCTAGCCAAGGTAAAGAAAGGCTTCAGCTAATTCAAGATGGCCTGTTCATGTGCTTTGAACAATCACTGTATAAACAAACAAGCCCAGAGCCAGCAATTCTGAACTAGGACAATACTAAAGCATTAGCCTACAGACAGTAAGCACTACAGAAAGCCACAAAATGAAAGTTTTTAAACAGATAAAGGAGCAATGAGACTCTACAGAATGCTTTTTAACTGCAAACAAATCAGTTACCCATGCAGATTAGTTAATAGCAATAAAAATACACTCAAAAACTATGCATCAGGCAATAAAACTGCTATATATAAATTGCTAGAAACAATAATCAGTATAAATAATCGAAAAAAAACAGGATACTTATATATCTCAGCTAAGAGTTGTAGTCAACACCTCTCCTCCACTCTGCTCAGTGTGTATAGACAGAAACCCTCTCAAAGTTAGGGCTTAAATACCAGAAGATACAACCTTAGACAACTTTTTTTTACAAAAACACAAAAGAACCAGCCCCCACTAGCCAGCAGCCAATTAACACAATCTAGCCAAGGTAAAGAAAGGCTTCAGCTAATTCAAGATGGCCTGTTCATGTGCTTTGAACAATCACTGTATAAACAAACAAGCCCAGAGCCAGCAATTCTGAACTAGGACAATACTAAAGCATTAGCCTACAGACAGTAAGCACTACAGAAAGCCACAAAATGAAAGTTTTAAACAGATAAAGGAGCAATGAGACTCTACAGAATGCTTTTTAACTGCAAACAAATCAGTTACCCATGCAGATTAGTTAATAGCAATAAAAATACACTCAAAAACTATGCAGCAGGCAAAAAAAGTGCTATATATAAATTGCTAGAAACAATAATCAGTATAAATAATCGAAAAAAACAGGATACTTATATATCTCAGCTAAGAGTTGTAGTCAACACCTCTCCTCCACTCTGCTCAGTGTGTATAGACAGAAACCCTCTCAAAGTTAGGGCTTAAATACCAGAAGATACAACCTTAGACAACTTTTTTTTTACAAAAACACAAAAGAACCAGCCCCCACTAGCCAGCAGCCAATTAACACAATCTAGCCAAGGTAAAGAAAGGCTTCAGCTAATTCAAGATGGCCTGTTCATGTGCTTTGAACAATCACTGTATAAACAAACAAGCCCAGAGCCAGCAATTCTGAACTAGGACAATACTAAAGCATTAGCCTACAGACAGTAAGCACTACAGAAAGCCACAAAATGAAAGTTTTAAACAGATAAAAGAGCAATGAGACTCTACAGAATGCTTTTTAACTGCAAACAAATCAGTTACCCATGCAGATTAGTTAATAGCAATAAAAATACACTCAAAAACTATGCAGCAGGCAATAAAAAGTGCTATATATAAATTGCTAGAAACAATAATCAGTATAAATAATCGAAAAAACAGGATACTTATATATCTCAGCTAAGAGTTGTAGTCAACACCTCTCCTCCACTCTGCTCAGTGTGTATAGACAGAAACCCTCTCAAAGTTAGGGCTTAAATACCAGAAGATACAACCTTAGACAACTTTTTTTTTTAAAAAACACAAAAGAACCAGCCCCCACTAGCCAGCAGCCAATTAACACAATCTAGCCAAGGTAAAGAAAGGCTTCAGCTAATTCAAGATGGCCTGTTCATGTGCTTTGAACAATCACTGTATAAACAAACAAGCCCAGAGCCAGCAATTCTGAACTAGGACAATACTAAAGCATTAGCCTACAGACAGTAAGCACTACAGAAAGCCACAAAATGAAAGTTTTTAAACAGATAAAGGAGCAATGAGACTCTACAGAATGCTTTTTAACTGCAAACAAATCAGTTACCCATGCAGATTAGTTAATAGCAATAAAATACACTCAAAAACTATGCAGCAGGCAATAAAAAGTGCTATATATAAATTGCTAGAAACAATAATCAGTATAAATAATCGAAAAAAACAGGATACTTATATATCTCAGCTAAGAGTTGTAGTCAACACCTCTCCTCCACTCTGCTCAGTGTGTATAGACAGAAACCCTCTCAAAGTTAGGGCTTAAATACCAGAAGATACAACCTTATACAACTTTTTTTTTTACAAAAACAAAAAAGAACCAGCCCCCACTAGCCAGCAGCCAATTAACACAATCTAGCCAAGGTAAAGAAAGGCTTCAGCTAATTCAAGATGGCCTGTTCATGTGCTTTGAACAATCACTGTATAAACAAACAAGCCCAGAGCCAGCAATTCTGAACTAGGACAATACTAAAGCATTAGCCTACAGACAGTAAGCACTACAGAAAGCCACAAAATGAAAGTTTTTAAACAGATAAAGGAGCAATGAGACTCTACAGAATGCTTTTTAACTGCAAACAAATCAGTTACCCATGCAGATTAGTTAATAGCAATAAAAATACACTCAAAAACTATGCAGCAGGCAATAAAAAGTGCTATATATAAATTGCTAGAAACAATAATCAGTATAAATAATCGAAAAAACAGGATACTTATATATCTCAGCTAAGAGTTGTAGTCAACACCTCTCCTCCACTCTGCTCAGTGTGTATAGACAGAAACCCTCTCAAAGTTAGGGCTTAAATACCAGAAGATACAACCTTAGACAACTTTTTTTTTACAAAAACACAAAAGAACCAGCCCCCACTAGCCAGCAGCCAATTAACACAATCTAGCCAAGGTAAAGAAAGGCTTCAGCTAATTCAAGATGGCCTGTTCATGTGCTTTGAACAATCACTGTATAAACAAACAAGCCCAGAGCCAGCAATTCTGAACTAGGACAATACTAAAGCATTAGCCTACAGACAGTAAGCACTACAGAAAGCCACAAAATGAAAGTTTTTAAACAGATAAAGGAGCAATGAGACTCTACAGAATGCTTTTTAACTGCAAACAAATCAGTTACCCATGCAGATTAGTTAATAGCAATAAAAATACACTCAAAAACTATGCAGCAGGCAATAAAAAGTGCTATATATAAATTGCTAGAAACAATAATCAGTATAAATAATCGAAAAAACAGGATACTTATATATCTCAGCTAAGAGTTGTAGTCAACACCTCTCCTCCACTCTGCTCAGTGTGTATAGACAGAAACCCTCTCAAAGTTAGGGCTTAAATACCAGAAGATACAACCTTAGACAACTTTTTTTTTACAAAAACACAAAAGAACCAGCCCCCACTAGCCAGCAGCCAATTAACACAATCTAGCCAAGGTAAAGAAAGGCTTCAGCTAATTCAAGATGGCCTGTTCATGTGCTTTGAACAATCACTGTATAAACAAACAAGCCCAGAGCCAGCAATTCTGAACTAGGACAATACTAAAGCATTAGCCTACAGACAGTAAGCACTACAGAAAGCCACAAAATGAAAGTTTTAAACAGATAAAAGAGCAATGAGACTCTACAGAATGCTTTTTAACTGCAAACAAATCAGTTACCCATGCAGATTAGTTAATAGCAATAAAAATACACTCAAAAACTATGCAGCAGGCAATAAAAAGTGCTATATATAAATTGCTAGAAACAATAATCAGTATAAATAATCGAAAAAACAGGATACTTATATATCTCAGCTAAGAGTTGTAGTCAACACCTCTCCTCCACTCTGCTCAGTGTGTATAGACAGAAACCCTCTCAAAGTTAGGGCTTAAATACCAGAAGATACAACCTTAGACAACTTTTTATTTTACAAATCACAAAAGAACCAGCCCCCACTAGCCAGCAGCCAATTAACACAATCTAGCCAAGGTAAAGAAAGGCTTCAGCTAATTCAAGATGGCCTGTTCATGTGCTTTGAACAATCACTGTATAAACAAACAAGCCCAGAGCCAGCAATTCTGAACTAGGACAATACTAAAGCATTAGCCTACAGACAGTAAGCACTACAGAAAGCCACAAAATGAAAGTTTTTAAACAGATAAAGGAGCAATGAGACTCTACAGAATGCTTTTTAACTGCAAACAAATCAGTTACCCATGCAGATTAGTTAATAGCAATAAAAATACACTCAAAAACTATGCAGCAGGCAATAAAAAGTGCTATATATAAATTGCTAGAAACAATAATCAGTATAAATAATCGAAAAAACAGGATACTTATATATCTCAGCTAAGAGTTGTAGTCAACACCTCTCCTCCACTCTGCTCAGTGTGTATAGACAGAAACCCTCTCAAAGTTAGGGCTTAAATACCAGAAGATACAACCTTAGACAACTTTTTTTTACAAAAACACAAAAGAACCAGCCCCCACTAGCCAGCAGCCAATTAACACAATCTAGCCAAGGTAAAGAAAGGCTTCAGCTAATTCAAGATGGCCTGTTCATGTGCTTTGAACAATCACTGTATAAACAAACAAGCCCAGAGCCAGCAATTCTGAACTAGGACAATACTAAAGCATTAGCCTACAGACAGTAAGCACTACAGAAAGCCACAAAATGAAAGTTTTTAAACAGATAAAGGAGCAATGAGACTCTACAGAATGCTTTTTAACTGCAAACAAATCAGTTACCCATGCAGATTAGTTAATAGCAATAAAAATACACTCAAAAACTATGCAGCAGGCAAAAAAAGTGCTATATATAAATTGCTAGAAACAATAATCAGTATAAATAATCGAAAAAACAGGATACTTATATATCTCAGCTAAGAGTTGTAGTCAACACCTCTCCTCCACTCTGCTCAGTGTGTATAGACAGAAACCCTCTCAAAGTTAGGGCTTAAATACCAGAAGATACAACCTTAGACAACTTTTTTTTTACAAAAACACAAAAG
Source organism: Protopterus annectens (assembly GCF_019279795.1). NCBI lineage: Eukaryota > Metazoa > Chordata > Ceratodontiformes > Protopteridae > Protopterus > Protopterus annectens. The sequence continues at coordinate 169,295,817 of NC_056726.1, forward strand.
AACCAGCCCCCACTAGCCAGCAGCCAATTAACACAATCTAGCCAAGGTAAAGAAAGGCTTCAGCTAATTCAAGATGGCCTGTTCATGTGCTTTGAACAATCACTGTATAAACAAACAAGCCCAGAGCCAGCAATTCTGAACTAGGACAATACTAAAGCATTAGCCTACAGACAGTAAGCACTACAGAAAGCCACAAAATGAAAGTTTTTAAACAGATAAAGGAGCAATGAGACTCTACAGAATGCTTTTTAACTGCAAACAAATCAGTTACCCATGCAGATTAGTTAATAGCAATAAAAATACACTCAAAAACTATGCAGCAGGCAATAAAAAGTGCTATATATAAATTGCTAGAAACAATAATCAGTATAAATAATCGAAAAAACAGGATACTTATATATCTCAGCTAAGAGTTGTAGTCAACACCTCTCCTCCACTCTGCTCAGTGTGTATAGACAGAAACCCTCTCAAAGTTAGGGCTTAAATACCAGAAGATACAACCTTAGACAACTTTTTTTTTTTACAAAAACACAAAAGAACCAGGCCCCACTAGCCAGCAGCCAATTAACACAATCTAGCCAAGGTAAAGAAAGGCTTCAGCTAATTCAAGATGGCCTGTTCATGTGCTTTGAACAATCACTGTATAAACAAACAAGCCCAGAGCCAGCAATTCTGAACTAGGACAATACTAAAGCATTAGCCTACAGACAGTAAGCACTACAGAAAGCCACAAAATGAAAGTTTTTAAACAGATAAAGGAGCAATGAGACTCTACAGAATGCTTTTTAACTGCAAACAAATCAGTTACCCATGCAGATTAGTTAATAGCAATAAAATACACTCAAAAACTATGCAGCAGGCAATAAAAAGTGCTATATATAAATTGCTAGAAACAATAATCAGTATAAATAATCGAAAAAAACAGGATACTTATATATCTCAGCTAAGAGTTGTAGTCAACACCTCTCCTCCACTCTGCTCAGTGTGTATAGACAGAAACCCTCTCAAAGTTAGGGCTTAAATACCAGAAGATACAACCTTAGACAACTTTTTTTTTACAAAAACACAAAAGAACCAGCCCCCACTAGCCAGCAGCCAATTAACACAATCTAGCCAAGGTAAAGAAAGGCTTCAGCTAATTCAAGATGGCCTGTTCATGTGCTTTGAACAATCACTGTATAAACAAACAAGCCCAGAGCCAGCAATTCTGAACTAGGACAATACTAAAGCATTAGCCTACAGACAGTAAGCACTACAGAAAGCCACAAAATGAAAGTTTTTAAACAGATAAAGGAGCAATGAGACTCTACAGAATGCTTTTTAACTGCAAACAAATCAGTTACCCATGCAGATTAGTTAATAGCAATAAAAATACACTCAAAAACTATGCAGCAGGCAATAAAAAGTGCTATATATAAATTGCTAGAAACAATAATCAGTATAAATAATCGAAAAAACAGGATACTTATATATCTCAGCTAAGAGTTGTAGTCAACACCTCTCCTCCACTCTGCTCAGTGTGTATAGACAGAAACCCTCTCAAAGTTAGGGCTTAAATACCAGAAGATACAACCTTAGACAACTTTTTTTTACAAAAAGACAAAAGAACCAGCCCCACTAGCCAGCAGCCAATTAACACAATCTAGCCAAGGTAAAGAAAGGCTTCAGCTAATTCAAGATGGCCTGTTCATGTGCTTTGAACAATCACTGTATAAACAAACAAGCCCAGAGCCAGCAATTCTGAACTAGGACAATACTAAAGCATTAGCCTACAGACAGTAAGCACTACAGAAAGCCACAAAATGAAAGTTTTTAAACAGATAAAGGAGCAATGAGACTCTACAGAATGCTTTTTAACTGCAAACAAATCAGTTACCCATGCAGATTAGTTAATAGCAATAAAAATACACTCAAAAACTATGCAGCAGGCAATAAAAAGTGCTATATATAAATTGCTAGAAACAATAATCAGTATAAATAATCGAAAAAACAGGATACTTATATATCTCAGCTAAGAGTTGTAGTCAACACCTCTCCTCCACTCTGCTCAGTGTGTATAGACAGAAACCCTCTCAAAGTTAGGGCTTAAATACCAGAAGATACAACCTTAGACAACTTTTTTTTTTTTTTTACACAAAAGAACCAGCCCCCACTAGCCAGCAGCCAATTAACACAATCTAGCCAAGGTAAAGAAAGGCTTCAGCTAATTCAAGATGGCCTGTTCATGTGCTTTGAACAATCACTGTATAAACAAACAAGCCCAGAGCCAGCAATTCTGAACTAGGACAATACTAAAGCATTAGCCTACAGACAGTAAGCACTACAGAAAGCCACAAAATGAAAGTTTTTAAACAGATAAAGGAGCAATGAGACTCTACAGAATGCTTTTTAACTGCAAACAAATCAGTTACCCATGCAGATTAGTTAATAGCAATAAAAATACACTCAAAAACTATGCAGCAGGCAATAAAAAGTGCTATATATAAATTGCTAGAAACAATAATCAGTATAAATAATCGAAAAAAACAGGATACTTATATATCTCAGCTAAGAGTTGTAGTCAACACCTCTCCTCCACTCTGCTCAGTGTGTATAGACAGAAACCCTCTCAAAGTTAGGGCTTAAATACCAGAAGATACAACCTTAGACAACTTTTTTTTTTACAAAAACACAAAAGAACCAGGCCCCACTAGCCAGCAGCCAATTAACACAATCTAGCCAAGGTAAAGAAAGGCTTCAGCTAATTCAAGATGGCCTGTTCATGTGCTTTGAACAATCACTGTATAAACAAACAAGCCCAGAGCCAGCAATTCTGAACTAGGACAATACTAAAGCATTAGCCTACAGACAGTAAGCACTACAGAAAGCCACAAAATGAAAGTTTTTAAACAGATAAAGGAGCAATGAGACTCTACAGAATGCTTTTTAACTGCAAACAAATCAGTTACCCATGCAGATTAGTTAATAGCAATAAAAATACACTCAAAAACTATGCAGCAGGCAATAAAAGTGCTGTATATAAATTGCTAGAAACAATAATCAGTATAAATAATCGAAAAAACAGGATACTTATATATCTCAGCTAAGAGTTGTAGTCAACACCTCTCCTCCACTCTGCTCAGTGTGTATAGACAGAAACCCTCTCAAAGTTAGGGCTTAAATACCAGAAGATACAACCTTAGACAACTTTTTTTTTTACAAAAACACAAAAGAACCAGCCCCCACTAGCCAGCAGCCAATTAACACAATCTAGCCAAGGTAAAGAAAGGCTTCAGCTAATTCAAGATGGCCTGTTCATGTGCTTTGACCAATCACTGTATAAAGAAACAAGCCCAGAGCCAGCAATTCTGAACTAGGACAATACTAAAGCATTAGCCTACAGACAGTAAGCACTACAGAAAGCCACAAAATGAAAGTTTTAAACAGATAAAAGAGCAATGAGACTCTACAGAATGCTCTTTTAACTGCAAACAAATCAGTTACCCATACAGATTAGTTAATAGCAATAAAATACACTCAAAAACTATGCAGCAGGCAATAAAAAGTGCTATATATAAATTGCCAGAAACAATAATTAGTATAAATAATCGAAAAAACAGGATACTTATATATCTCAGCTAAGAGTTGTAGTCAACACCTCTCCTCCACTCTGCTCAGTGTGTATAGACAGAAACCCTCTCAAAGTTAGGGCTTAAATTCCAGAAGATACAACCTTAGACAACTTTTTATTTTACAAAAACACAAAAGAACCAGCCCCCACTAGCCAGCAGCCAATTAACACAATCTAGCCAAGGTAAAGAAAGGCTTCAGCTAATTCAAGATGGCCTGTTCATGTGCTTTGAACAATCACTGTATAAACAAACAAGCCCAGAGCCAGCAATTCTGAACTAGGACAATACTAAAGCATTAGCCTACAGACAGTAAGCACTACAGAAAGCCACAAAATGAAAGTTTTTAAACAGATAAAGGAGCAATGAGACTCTACAGAATGCTTTTTAACTGCAAACAAATCAGTTACCCATGCAGATTAGTTAATAGCAATAAAAATACACTCAAAAACTATGCAGCAGGCAATAAAAAGTGCTATATATAAATTGCTAGAAACAATAATCAGTATAAATAATCGAAAAAACAGGATACTTATATATCTCAGCTAAGAGTTGTAGTCAACACCTCTCCTCCACTCTGCTCAGTGTGTATAGACAGAAACCCTCTCAAAGTTAGGGCTTAAATACCAGAAGATACAACCTTAGACAACTTTTTTTTTACAAAAACACAAAAGAACCAGCCCCACTAGCCAGCAGCCAATTAACACAATCTAGCCAAGGTAAAGAAAGGCTTCAGCTAATTCAAGATGGCCTGTTCATGTGCTTTGAACAATCACTGTATAAACAAACAAGCCCAGAGCCAGCAATTCTGAACTAGGACAATACTAAAGCATTAGCCTACAGACAGTAAGCACTACAGAAAGCCACAAAATGAAAGTTTTTAAACAGATAAAGGAGCAATGAGACTCTACAGAATGCTTTTTAACTGCAAACAAATCAGTTACCCATGCAGATTAGTTAATAGCAATAAAAATACACTCAAAAACTATGCAGCAGGCAATAAAAAGTGCTATATATAAATTGCTAGAAACAATAATCAGTATAAATAATCGAAAAAACAGGATACTTATATATCTCAGCTAAGAGTTGTAGTCAACACCTCTCCTCCACTCTGCTCAGTGTGTATAGACAGAAACCCTCTCAAAGTTAGGGCTTAAATACCAGAAGATACAACCTTAGACAACTTTTTTTTTTACAAAACAAAAAAGAACCAGCCCCACTAGCCAGCAGCCAATTAACACAATCTAGCCAAGGTAAAGAAAGGCTTCAGCTAATTCAAGATGGCCTGTTCATGTGCTTTGAACAATCACTGTATAAACAAACAAGCCCAGAGCCAGCAATTCTGAACTAGGACAATACTAAAGCATTAGCCTACAGACAGTAAGCACTACAGAAAGCCACAAAATGAAAGTTTTTAAACAGATAAAGGAGCAATGAGACTCTACAGAATGCTTTTTAACTGCAAACAAATCAGTTACCCATGCAGATTAGTTAATAGCAATAAAAATACACTCAAAAACTATGCAGCAGGCAATAAAAAGTGCTATATATAAATTGCTAGAAACAATAATCAGTATAAATAATCGAAAAAACAGGATACTTATATATCTCAGCTAAGAGTTGTAGTCAACACCTCTCCTCCACTCTGCTCAGTGTGTATAGACAGAAACCCTCTCAAAGTTAGGGCTTAAATACCAGAAGATACAACCTTAGACAACTTTTTTTTTACAAAACACAAAAGAACCAGCCCCACTAGCCAGCAGCCAATTAACACAATCTAGCCAAGGTAAAGAAAGGCTTCAGCTAATTCAAGATGGCCTGTTCATGTGCTTTGAACAATCACTGTATAAACAAACAAGCCCAGAGCCAGCAATTCTGAACTAGGACAATACTAAAGCATTAGCCTACAGACAGTAAGCACTACAGAAAGCCACAAAATGAAAGTTTTTAAACAGATAAAGGAGCAATGAGACTCTACAGAATGCTTTTTAACTGCAAACAAATCAGTTACCCATGCAGATTAGTTAATAGCAATAAAAATACACTCAAAAACTATGCAGCAGGCAATAAAAAGTGCTATATATAAATTGCTAGAAACAATAATCAGTATAAATAATCGAAAAAACAGGATACTTATATATCTCAGCTAAGAGTTGTAGTCAACACCTCTCCTCCACTCTGCTCAGTGTGTATAGACAGAAACCCTCTCAAAGTTAGGGCTTAAATACCAGAAGATACAACCTTAGACAACTTTTTTTTTTTTACAAAACACAAAAGAACCAGCCCCCACTAGCCAGCAGCCAATTAACACAATCTAGCCAAGGTAAAGAAAGGCTTCAGCTAATTCAAGATGGCCTGTTCATGTGCTTTGAACAATCACTGTATAAACAAACAAGCCCAGAGCCAGCAATTCTGAACTAGGACAATACTAAAGCATTAGCCTACAGACAGTAAGCACTACAGAAAGCCACAAAATGAAAGTTTTAAACAGATAAAGGAGCAATGAGACTCTACAGAATGCTTTTTAACTGCAAACAAATCAGTTACCCATGCAGATTAGTTAATAGCAATAAAAATACACTCAAAAACTATGCAGCAGGCAATAAAAAGTGCTATATATAAATTGCTAGAAACAATAATCAGTATAAATAATCGAAAAAACAGGATACTTATATATCTCAGCTAAGAGTTGTAGTCAACACCTCTCCTCCACTCTGCTCAGTGTGTATAGACAGAAACCCTCTCAAAGTTAGGGCTTAAATACCAGAAGATACAACCTTAGACAACTTTTTTTTTTACAAAAACACAAAAGAACCAGCCCCTACTAGCCAGCAGCCAATTAACACAATCTAGCCAAGGTAAAGAAAGGCTTCAGCTAATTCAAGATGGCCTGTTCATGTGCTTTGAACAATCACTGTATAAACAAACAAGCCCAGAGCCAGCAATTCTGAACTAGGACAATACTAAAGCATTAGCCTACAGACAGTAAGCACTACAGAAAGCCACAAAATGAAAGTTTTTAAACAGATAAAGGAGCAATGAGACTCTACAGAATGCTTTTTAACTGCAAACAAATCAGTTACCCATGCAGATTAGTTAATAGCAATAAAAATACACTCAAAAACTATGCAGCAGGCAATAAAAGTGCTATATATAAATTGCTAGAAACAATAATCAGTATAAATAATCGAAAAAACAGGATACTTATATATCTCAGCTAAGAGTTGTAGTCAACACCTCTCCTCCACTCTGCTCAGTGTGTATAGACAGAAACCCTCTCAAAGTTAGGGCTTAAATACCAGAAGATACAACCTTAGACAACTTTTTTTTTTACAAAAACACAAAAGAACCAGCCCCCACTAGCCAGCAGCCAATTAACACAATCTAGCCAAGGTAAAGAAAGGCTTCAGCTAATTCAAGATGGCCTGTTCATGTGCTTTGAACAATCACTGTATAAACAAACAAGCCCAGAGCCAGCAATTCTGAACTAGGACAATACTAAAGCATTAGCCTACAGACAGTAAGCACTACAGAAAGCCACAAAATGAAAGTTTTTAAACAGATAAAGGAGCAATGAGACTCTACAGAATGCTTTTTAACTGCAAACAAATCAGTTACCCATGCAGATTAGTTAATAGCAATAAAATACACTCAAAAACTATGCAGCAGGCAATAAAAAGTGCTATATATAAATTGCTAGAAACAATAATCAGTATAAATAATCGAAAAAAACAGGATACTTATATATCTCAGCTAAGAGTTGTAGTCAACACCTCTCCTCCACTCTGCTCAGTGTGTATAGACAGAAACCCTCTCAAAGTTAGGGCTTAAATACCAGAAGATACAACCTTAGACAACTTTTTTTTACAAAAACACAAAAGAACCAGCCCCCACTAGCCAGCAGCCAATTAACACAATCTAGCCAAGGTAAAGAAAGGCTTCAGCTAATTCAAGATGGCCTGTTCATGTGCTTTGAACAATCACTGTATAAACAAACAAGCCCAGAGCCAGCAATTCTGAACTAGGACAATACTAAAGCATTAGCCTACAGACAGTAAGCACTACAGAAAGCCACAAAATGAAAGTTTTAAACAGATAAAGGAGCAATGAGACTCTACAGAATGCTTTTTAACTGCAAACAAATCAGTTACCCATGCAGATTAGTTAATAGCAATAAAAATACACTCAAAAACTATGCAGCAGGCAATAAAAGTGCTATATATAAATTGCTAGAAACAATAATCAGTATAAATAATCGAAAAAACAGGATACTTATATATCTCAGCTAAGAGTTGTAGTCAACACCTCTCCTCCACTCTGCTCAGTGTGTATAGACAGAAACCCTCTCAAAGTTAGGGCTTAAATACCAGAAGATACAACCTTAGACAACTTTTTTTTTACAAAAACACAAAAGAACCAGCCCCCACTAGCCAGCAGCCAATTAACACAATCTAGCCAAGGTAAAGAAAGGCTTCAGCTAATTCAAGATGGCCTGCTCATGTGCTTTGAACAATCACTGTATAAACAAACAAGCCCAGAGACAGCAATTCTGAACTACAACAATACTAAAGCATTAGCCTACAGAGAGTAAGCACTACAGAAAGCCTCAAAATGAAAGTTTTTAAACAGATAAAGGAGCAATGAGACTCTACAGAATGCTTTTTAATTGCAAACAAATCAGTTACCCATGCAGATTAGTTAATAGCAATAAAATTACGCTCAAAAACTATGCAGCAGGCAATAAAAAGTGCTATATATCAATTGCTAGAAACAAAAATCAGTATAAATAATTCAAAAAACAGGATACTTATATATCTCAGCTAATAGTTGTAGTCAACCACCTCTCCTCCACTCTGCTCTGTGTGCATAGACAGAAACCCCCTCAAAGTTAGGGCTTAAATACCGGAAGCTACAACCTTAGACAACTTTTTTTTTAAAAAAAGAAAAAAGAACCAGCCCCCACTAGCCAGCAGCCAATTAACACAATCTAACCAAGGTAAAGAAAGACTTCAGCTAATTCAAGATGGCATGTTCATGTGCTTTGAACAATCACTGTATAAACAAACAGGCCCAGAGCCAGCAATTCTGAACTAGGACAATACTAAAGCATTAGCCTACAGACAGTAAGCACTACAGAAAGCCACAAAATGAAAGTTTTTAAACAGATAAAGGAGCAATGAGACTCTACAGAATGCTTTTTAACTGCAAACAAATCAGTTACCCATGCAGATTAGTTAATAGCAATAAAAATACACTCAAAAACTATGCAGCAGGCAATAAAAAGTGCTATATATAAATTGCTAGAAACAATAATCAGTATAAATAATCGAAAAAACAGGATACTTATATATCTCAGCTAAGAGTTGTAGTCAACACCTCTCCTCCACTCTGCTCAGTGTGTATAGACAGAAACCCTCTCAAAGTTAGGGCTTAAATACCAGAAGATACAACCTTAGACAACTTTTTTTTTTTACAAAAACACAAAAGAACCAGCCCCCACTAGCCAGCAGCCAATTAACACAATCTAGCCAAGGTAAAGAAAGGCTTCAGCTAATTCAAGATGGCCTGTTCATGTGCTTTGAACAATCACTGTATAAACAAACAAGCCCAGAGCCAGCAATTCTGAACTAGGACAATACTAAAGCATTAGCCTACAGACAGTAAGCACTACAGAAAGCCACAAAATGAAAGTTTTTAAACAGATAAAGGAGCAATGAGACTCTACAGAATGCTTTTTAACTGCAAACAAATCAGTTACCCATGCAGATTAGTTAATAGCAATAAAAATACACTCAAAAACTATGCAGCAGGCAATAAAAAGTGCTATATATAAATTGCTAGAAACAATAATCAGTATAAATAATCGAAAAAACAGGATACTTATATATCTCAGCTAAGAGTTGTAGTCAACACCTCTCCTCCACTCTGCTCAGTGTGTATAGACAGAAACCCTCTCAAAGTTAGGGCTTAAATACCAGAAGATACAACCTTAGACAACTTTTTTTTTACAAAAACACAAAAGAACCAGCCCCACTAGCCAGCAGCCAATTAACACAATCTAGCCAAGGTAAAGAAAGGCTTCAGCTAATTCAAGATGGCCTGTTCATGTGCTTTGAACAATCACTGTATAAACAAACAAGCCCAGAGCCAGCAATTCTGAACTAGGACAATACTAAAGCATTAGCCTACAGACAGTAAGCACTACAGAAAGCCACAAAATGAAAGTTTTAAACAGATAAAAGAGCAATGAGACTCTACAGAATGCTTTTTAACTGCAAACAAATCAGTTACCCATGCAGATTAGTTAATAGCAATAAAAATACACTCAAAAACTATGCAGCAGGCAATAAAAAGTGCTATATATAAATTGCTAGAAACAATAATCAGTATAAATAATCGAAAAAACAGGATACTTATATATCTCAGCTAAGAGTTGTAGTCAACACCTCTCCTCCACTCTGCTCAGTGTGTATAGACAGAAACCCTCTCAAAGTTAGGGCTTAAATACCAGAAGATACAACCTTAGACAACTTTTTTTTTACAAAACACAAAAGAACCAGCCCCCACTAGCCAGCAGCCAATTAACACAATCTAGCCAAGGTAAAGAAAGGCTTCAGCTAATTCAAGATGGCCTGTTCATGTGCTTTGAACAATCACTGTATAAACAAACAAGCCCAGAGCCAGCAATTCTGAACTAGGACAATACTAAAGCATTAGCCTACAGACAGTAAGCACTACAGAAAGCCACAAAATGAAAGTTTTAAACAGATAAAAGAGCAATGAGACTCTACAGAATGCTTTTTAACTGCAAACAAATCAGTTACCCATGCAGATTAGTTAATAGCAATACAAATACACTCAAAAACTATGCAGCAGGCAATGAAAAGTGCTATATATCAATTGCTAGAAACAATAATCAGTATAAATAATCGAAAAAACAGGATACTTATATATCTCAGCTAAGAGTTGTAGTCAACACCTCTCCTCCACTCTGCTCAGTGTGTATAGACAGAAACCCTCTCAAAGTTAGGGCTTAAATACCAGAAGATACAACCTTAGACAATTTTTTTTAGAAAAACACAAAAGAACCAGCCCCCACTAGCCAGCAGCCAATTAACACAATCTAGCCAAGGTAAAGAAAGGCTTCAGCTAATTCAAGATGGCCTGTTCATGTGCTTTGAACAATCACTGTATAAACAAACAAGCCCAGAGCCAGCAATTCTGAACTAGGACAATACTAAAGCATTAGCCTACAGACAGTAAGCACTACAGAAAGCCACAAAATGAAAGTTTTTAAACAGATAAAGGAGCAATGAGACTCTACAGAATGCTTTTTAACTGCAAACAAATCAGTTACCCATGCAGATTAGTTAATAGCAATAAAAATACACTCAAAAACTATGCAGCAGGCAATAAAAAGTGCTATATATAAATTGCTAGAAACAATAATCAGTATAAATAATCGAAAAAACAGGATACTTATATATCTCAGCTAAGAGTTGTAGTCAACACCTCTCCTCCACTCTGCTCAGTGTGTATAGACAGAAACCCTCTCAAAGTTAGGGCTTAAATACCAGAAGATACAACCTTAGACAACTTTTGTTTTACAAAACACAAAAGAACCAGCCCCCACTAGCCAGCAGCCAATTAACACAATCTAGCCAAGGTAAAGAAAGGCTTCAGCTAATTCAAGATGGCCTGTTCATGTGCTTTGAACAATCACTGTATAAACAAACAAGCCCAGAGCCAGCAATTCTGAACTAGGACAATACTAAAGCATTAGCCTACAGACAGTAAGCACTACAGAAAGCCACAAAATGAAAGTTTTTAAACAGATAAAGGAGCAATGAGACTCTACAGAATGCTTTTTAACTGCAAACAAATCAGTTACCCATGCAGATTAGTTAATAGCAATAAAAATACACTCAAAAACTATGCAGCAGGCAATAAAAGTGCTATATATAAATTGCTAGAAACAATAATCAGTATAAATAATCGAAAAAAACAGGATACTTATATATCTCAGCTAAGAGTTGTAGTCAACACCTCTCCTCCACTCTGCTCAGTGTGTATAGACAGAAACCCTCTCAAAGTTAGGGCTTAAATACCAGAAGATACAACCTTAGACAACTTTTTTTTTACAAAAACACAAAAGAACCAGCCCCCACTAGCCAGCAGCCAATTAACACAATCTAGCCAAGGTAAAGAAAGGCTTCAGCTAATTCAAGATGGCCTGTTCATGTGCTTTGAACAATCACTGTATAAACAAACAAGCCCAGAGCCAGCAATTCTGAACTAGGACAATACTAAAGCATTAGCCTACAGACAGTAAGCACTACAGAAAGCCACAAAATGAAAGTTTTAAACAGATAAAGGAGCAATGAGACTCTACAGAATGCTTTTTAACTGCAAACAAATCAGTTACCCATGCAGATTAGTTAATAGCAATAAAAATACACTCAAAAACTATGCAGCAGGCAATAAAAAGTGCTATATATAAATTGCTAGAAACAATAATCAGTATAAATAATCGAAAAAAACAGGATACTTATATATCTCAGCTAAGAGTTGTAGTCAACACCTCTCCTCCACTCTGCTCAGTGTGTATAGACAGAAACCCTCTCAAAGTTAGGGCTTAAATACCAGAAAATACAACCTTAGACAACTTTTTTTTTAAACACAAAAGAACCAGCCCACACTAGCCTGCAGCCAATTAACACAATCTAGCCAAGGTAAAGAAAGGCTTCAGCTAATTCAAGATGGCCTGTTCATGTGCTTTGAACAATCACTGTATAAACAAACAAGCCCAGAGCCAGCAATTCTGAACTAGGACAATACTAAAGCATTAGCCTACAGACAGTAAGCACTACAGAAAGCCACAAAATGAAAGTTTTTAAACAGATAAAGGAGCAATGAGACTCTACAGAATGCTTTTTAACTGCAAACAAATCAGTTACCCATGCAGATTAGTTAATAGCAATAAAAATACACTCAAAAACTATGCAGCAGGCAATAAAAAGTGCTATATATAAATTGCTAGAAACAATAATCAGTATAAATAATCGAAAAAACAGGATACTTATATATCTCAGCTAAGAGTTGTAGTCAACACCTCTCCTCCACTCTGCTCAGTGTGTATAGACAGAAACCCTCTCAAAGTTAGGGCTTAAATACCAGAAGATACAACCTTAGACAACTTTTTTTTACAAAAACACAAAAGAACCAGCCCCCACTAGCCAGCAGCCAATTAACACAATCTAGCCAAGGTAAAGAAAGGCTTCAGCTAATTCAAGATGGCCTGTTCATGTGCTTTGAACAATCACTGTATAAACAAACAAGCCCAGAGCCAGCAATTCTGAACTAGGACAATACTAAAGCATTAGCCTACAGACAGTAAGCACTACAGAAAGCCACAAAATGAAAGTTTTTAAACAGATAAAGGAGCAATGAGACTCTACAGAATGCTTTTTAACTGCAAACAAATCAGTTACCCATGCAGATTAGTTAATAGCAATAAAAATACACTCAAAAACTATGCAGCAGGCAATAAAAAGTGCTATATATAAATTGCTAGAAACAATAATCAGTATAAATAATCGAAAAAACAGGATACTTATATATCTCAGCTAAGAGTTGTAGTCAACACCTCTCCTCCACTCTGCTCAGTGTGTATAGACAGAAACCCTCTCAAAGTTAGGGCTTAAATACCAGAAGATACAACCTTAGACAACTTTTTTTTTAAACACAAAAGAACCAGCCCCCACTAGCCAGCAGCCAATTAACACAATCTAGCCAAGGTAAAGAAAGGCTTCAGCTAATTCAAGATGGCCTGTTCATGTGCTTTGAACAATCACCGTATAAACAAACAAGTCCAGAGCCAGCAATGCTGAACATGGACAATACTAAAGCATTAGCCTACAGACAATAAGCACTAGAGAAAGCCACAAAATGAAAGTTTTTAAACAGATAAAGGAGCAATGAGACTCTACAGAATGCTTTTTAACTGCAAACAAATCAGTTACCCGTACAGATTAGTTAATAACCATAAAATACACTCAAAAACTAGGCAGCAGGCAATAAAAAGTGCTATATATAAATTGCTAGAAACAATAATCAGTATAAATAATCGGAAAAAAAAGGATACTTATATATCTCAGCTAAGAGTTGTAGTCAACACCTCTCCTCCACTCTGCTCAGTGTGTATAGACAGAAACCCTCTCAAAGTTAGGGCTTAAATACCAGGAGATACAACCTTAGACAACTTTTTTTTTACAAAAACACAAAAGAACCAGCCCCCACTAGCCAGCAGCCAATTAACACAATCTAGCCAAGGTAAAGAAAGGCTTCAGCTAATTCAAGATGGCCTGTTCATGTGCTTTGAACAATCACTGTATAAACAAACAAGCCCAGAGCCAGCAATTCTGAACTAGGACAATACTAAAGCATTAGCCTACAGACAGTAAGCACTACAGAAAGCCACAAAATGAAAGTTTTTAAACAGATAAAGGAGCAATGAGACTCTACAGAATGCTTTTTAACTGCAAACAAATCAGTTACCCATGCAGATTAGTTAATAGCAATAAAAATACACTCAAAAACTATGCAGCAGGCAATAAAAAGTGCTATATATAAATTGCTAGAAACAATAATCAGTATAAATAATCGAAAAAACAGGATACTTATATATCTCAGCTAAGAGTTGTAGTCAACACCTCTCCTCCACTCTGCTCAGTGTGTATAGACAGAAACCCTCTCAAAGTTAGGGCTTAAATACCAGAAGATACAACCTTAGACAACTTTTTTTTTTTACAAAAACACAAAAGAACCAGCCCCCACTAGCCAGCAGCCAATTAACACAATCTAGCCAAGGTAAAGAAAGGCTTCAGCTAATTCAAGATGGCCTGTTCATGTGCTTTGAACAATCACTGTATAAACAAACAAGCCCAGAGCCAGCAATTCTGAACTAGGACAATACTAAAGCATTAGCCTACAGACAGTAAGCACTACAGAAAGCCACAAAATGAAAGTTTTTAAACAGATAAAGGAGCAATGAGACTCTACAGAATGCTTTTTAACTGCAAACAAATCAGTTACCCATGCAGATTAGTTAATAGCAATAAAATACACTCAAAAACTATGCAGCAGGCAATAAAAAGTGCTATATATAAATTGCTAGAAACAATAATCAGTATAAATAATCGAAAAAACAGGATACTTATATATCTCAGCTAAGAGTTGTAGTCAACACCTCTCCTCCACTCTGCTCAGTGTGTATAGACAGAAACCCTCTCAAAGTTAGGGCTTAAATACCAGAAGATACAACCTTAGACAACTTTTTTTTTTACAAAAACACAAAAGAACCAGCCCCCACTAGCCAGCAGCCAATTAACACAATCTAGCCAAGGTAAAGAAAGGCTTCAGCTAATTCAAGATGGCCTGTTCATGTGCTTTGAACAATCACTGTATAAACAAACAAGCCCAGAGCCAGCAATTCTGAACTAGGACAATACTAAAGCATTAGCCTACAGACAGTAAGCACTACAGAAAGCCACAAAATGAAAGTTTTTAAACAGATAAAGGAGCAATGAGACTCTACAGAATGCTTTTTAACTGCAAACAAATCAGTTACCCATGCAGATTAGTTAATAGCAATAAAAATACACTCAAAAACTATGCAGCAGGCAATAAAAAGTGCTATATATAAATTGCTAGAAACAATAATCAGTATAAATAATTGAAAAAACAGGATACTTATATATCTCAGCTAAGAGTTGTAGTCAACACCTCTCCTCCACTCTGCTCAGTGTGTATAGACAGAAACCCTCTCAAAGTTAGGGCTTAAATACCAGAAGATACAACCTTAGACAACTTTTTTTTTACAAAAACACAAAAGAACCAGCCCCCACTAGCCAGCAGCCAATTAACACAATCTAGCCAAGGTAAAGAAAGGCTTCAGCTAATTCAAGATGGCCTGTTCATGTGCTTTGAACAATCACTGTATAAACAAACAAGCCCAGAGCCAGCAATTCTGAACTAGGACAATACTAAAGCATTAGCCTACAGACAGTAAGCACTACAGAAAGCCACAAAATGAAAGTTTTTAAACAGATAAAGGAGCAATGAGACTCTACAGAATGCTTTTTTAACTGCAAACAAATCAGTTACCTGTGCAGATTAGTTAATAGCAATAAAATACACTCAAAAACTATGCAGCAGGCAATAAAAAGTGCTATATATAAATTGCTAGAAACAATAATCAGTATAAATAATCGAAAAAACAGGATACTTATATATCTCAGCTAAGAGTTGTAGTCAACACCTCTCCTCCACTCTGCTCAGTGTGTATAGACAGAAACCCTCTCAAAGTTAGGGCTTAAATACCAGAAGATACAACCTTAGACAACTTTTTTTTTACAAAAACACAAAAGAACCAGCCCCACTAGCCAGCAGCCAATTAACACAATCTAGCCAAGGTAAAGAAAGGCTTCAGCTAATTCAAGATGGCCTGTTCATGTGCTTTGAACAATCACTGTATAAACAAACAAGCCCAGAGCCAGCAATTCTGAACTAGGACAATACTAAAGCATTAGCCTACAGACAGTAAGCACTACAGAAAGCCACAAAATGAAAGTTTTTAAACAGATAAAGGAGCAATGAGACTCTACAGAATGCTTTTTAACTGCAAACAAATCAGTTACCCATGCAGATTAGTTAATAGCAATAAAAATACACTCAAAAACTATGCAGCAGGCAATAAAAAGTGCTATATATAAATTGCTAGAAACAATAATCAGTATAAATAATCGAAAAAACAGGATACTTATATATCTCAGCTAAGAGTTGTAGTCAACACCTCTCCTCCACTCTGCTCAGTGTGTATAGACAGAAACCCTCTCAAAGTTAGGGCTTAAATACCAGAAGATACAACCTTAGACAACTTTTTTTTACAAAAACACAAAAGAACCAGCCCCCACTAGCCAGCAGCCAATTAACACAATCTAGCCAAGGTAAAGAAAGGCTTCAGCTAATTCAAGATGGCCTGTTCATGTGCTTTGAACAATCACTGTATAAACAAACAAGCCCAGAGCCAGCAATTCTGAACTAGGACAATACTAAAGCATTAGCCTACAGACAGTAAGCACTACAGAAAGCCACAAAATGAAAGTTTTTAAACAGATAAAGGAGCAATGAGACTCTACAGAATGCTTTTTAACTGCAAACAAATCAGTTACCCATGCAGATTAGTTAATAGCAATAAAAATACACTCAAAAACTATGCAGCAGGCAATAAAAAGTGCTATATATAAATTGCTAGAAACAATAATCAGTATAAATAATCGAAAAAAACAGGATACTTATATATCTCAGCTAAGAGTTGTAGTCAACACCTCTCCTCCACTCTGCTCAGTGTGTATAGACAGAAACCCTCTCAAAGTTAGGGCTTAAATACCAGAAGATACAACCTTAGACAACTTTTTTTTTTTACAAAAACACAAAAGAACCAGCCCCACTAGCCAGCAGCCAATTAACACAATCTAGCCAAGGTAAAGAAAGGCTTCAGCTAATTCAAGATGGCCTGTTCATGTGCTTTGAACAATCACTGTATAAACAAACAAGCCCAGAGCCAGCAATTCTGAACTAGGACAATACTAAAGCATTAGCCTACAGACAGTAAGCACTACAGAAAGCCACAAAATGAAAGTTTTTAAACAGATAAAGGAGCAATGAGACTCTACAGAATGCTTTTTAACTGCAAACAAATCAGTTACCCATGCAGATTAGTTAATAGCAATAAAAATACACTCAAAAACTATGCAGCAGGCAATAAAAAGTGCTATATATAAATTGCTAGAAACAATAATCAGTATAAATAATCGAAAAAAACAGGATACTTATATATCTCAGCTAAGAGTTGTAGTCAACACCTCTCCTCCACTCTGCTCAGTGTGTATAGACAGAAACCCTCTCAAAGTTAGGGCTTAAATACCAGAAGATACAACCTTAGACAACTTTTTTTTTACAAAAACACAAAAGAACCAGCCCCACTAGCCAGCAGCCAATTAACACAATCTAGCCAAGGTAAAGAAAGGCTTCAGCTAATTCAAGATGGCCTGTTCATGTGCTTTGAACAATCACTGTATAAACAAACAAGCCCAGAGCCAGCAATTCTGAACTAGGACAATACTAAAGCATTAGCCTACAGACAGTAAGCACTACAGAAAGCCACAAAATGAAAGTTTTTAAACAGATAAAGGAGCAATGAGACTCTACAGAATGCTTTTTAACTGCAAACAAATCAGTTACCCATGCAGATTAGTTAATAGCAATAAAAATACACTCAAAAACTATGCAGCAGGCAATAAAAAGTGCTATATATAAATTGCTAGAAACAATAATCAGTATAAATAAACGAAAAAAACAGGATACTTATATATCTCAGCTAAGAGTTGTAGTCAACACCTCTCCTCCACTCTGCTCAGTATTATCCATTCAGGTCATTGGCATTGAGGAAGTAGGCATTTCACAGTAAGACCAATGCTGCAGGATGTGGTTATACAAGCACTGAAAGCATGGAAAGTAAACTGTGTTGGTAAAAACTGCACAGTAGACAAATGGAGGTGGAAGGATTCAAACATTGTACCTTTGACTGCAGGAAGCAGATTGTTAACAGCTCACAGCCATAACTGCCAGGCAACTCTAATTAACTTGAAATGCATTTCCTGAACAACAGCAATGAAATTCTAATGACCAGCATTATTGACTATCATCGTCAGTGATTTATCAGAAAATAAAGATGTTAAGAAGGTGTGGCAGTGCAGTGGAATAAGGCTTTAAGCTCTTAAGGAGCTGCTTCCTGTAGTCAAAGGTACAGGGTTTGATTCTTTCCAGTTTCATTTGCCTACTGTGTGAGTTTGAGCAAGTCACTTAACCAAACAGTGCTCCTGGGACTTTGTTGGTGAATAAAAATGTATTCTTATTTTCTGAGTAAGAATACCTATGACACTCTAATGAGTGATATTACTGATTAATTGTAGTCCCACATTGATTTCCTGTACATGGGGTTTCTGCTTCCTAGAGGCAGTCTGTTGGACTGGAGGCCAAATGCAAATCCATACCCCCTATAACAATCCACTACTGCTTCGATCCTCAAACAGACTACTGATTCAGACAATCAAAATTAACACTGCAGCCGGTGATTCCCTCTGCAAACTCTGCAGGCAGAGCCTGGAACTCACTTCCAGCTGATATTACTTTGCTCTCCTCCCTAGGCCAATTTAAAACTAGACTCAAACAACATCTGGCACTAAACTGGCTTTGCCACTGCAACAAGCCTGGCTAACACTCATCAAGAATGTGAAAAATCTAGTAATCAGATTACTGTTGAACTTACCCCTGACTGTGACCAGGGCGTAACTCTAATCTGTTGAACTTGTCTATTCATGTTTGTTTATGTATTCTTTGTCTATACCATATTTGTAATATGTTTTCATTGTTTTTATTCTATCTGCTTACCTTGGAGCTTTTCTCCCCGGGCCTCCTCTGAAAATGGACATGAATCCAGTTGGACTATCCCGGTCAACAAATATAAAATAAAATAAATGAAAATAAAAATAAAAAATACTGAATGCAATCTGTAATACACAATGAGGGCATGTAAAAGCAAATCCACAAACTGAGAGCAATCTGGACTGGACTAGAGGTGGACACACCCACCCACACTTCTCCCTCTCACCAAATGGGCTTCTGGACTGATGAGACAGAGATGGGTTTACAGGCAAGCATGCTTCCATTTCCGAAGCAGCTGAAGTCTTCCATTCTAATGCTGGAAGTTGGTGGAGCTTTTTAGTTGTAATTCCCCAATCAGCACAAGCCCCTAAGCAGCTGCTTAGGTTGCCTTGTGCTGTATCCAGCCCGGACAAGGGCAGAAAGTACAAACGGTCTTTTAACAATGGTACAACAATGATCCATGTGGATCATTTTCACATTCAGCCTGGGAGCACTGTCTGTTTAAGTCAATCAGAATCGGTCAAAAGGCAAATGAAGACTGAAGGAATCAAACTTTAGACCTCTAGAAGTAGCTTGTCAGTAGCTAACTGCCTTAATCTTCTGCGCTAATTACCACTGTCATTTCCAAGGAGAGGGGGACCCACCATCACTAAGAGGGCATATACTAGATTTTTATGACTCTGAATCAGTGAATGTGAACAGTTTTTCAAACACCAGGATTCAGATCCAGATAACCTATCTTTCAGGCATCTCAAATGCAAATTTTTGGAAATGGCAAGTAACAAAGCCAGATTTGTCCACAAACCATCTTCAGGCATCAGTGATAGCACCTCAACCACCTTACTAGGTGGCTGTCTTCTTCATGGATTTGTATGGAGATAACTCTGCAGGTCTCAGCACCATGTGGATATCATTCCAGCAGTTTCCAAGATCACCATTTGAATATGCACTCCTCTAGAGGGTATGCTGCATTTATCAAAGAAAATTTTCAGGTCCAAGGTCTCCATTACAGTTGACTGTTCTTAAATCCCAGGCCTCCTGACAGAAGGACTCATGCCTTGCACAGCCCAGACAAAATGTGCCCTAGTGAAGGCCGCTCTGTCATCAATACATTTTTGCTATGAGCTGAACGGCAGAAGCATTACAGGTCAATGATTAAGGAAGCCATTATGAAGCTTCAGGGCTTTTTATTCTTCAGGAGCTGCACAACACAGAAGAGCTCCTGAGGAAGTGAAAAAAAAACAGTATATCAAACATTCTGTACATCATGCAACATTTTAAATTTGTTTATTCATTGACAGTAGAAAGGAAGCTGGAATCCCCACATGAGTAGGAGCAAACAATGCAGACACCACACAGACAGTCAAAAATAAACACCATACCCTGCAGCTGAGAGGAAAAACCTTAGTGATAGATCCATAATGCTGCCTACTGCTATGGATAAGCAGACCAACCTTAGCATGTCTCTGCCTTGTAGACATGCTTGGCTAAGACTTTATTTCAAGGAATAACCTTTTGTCAGTTATAGGTATAACTTTTAAAGGACCTACTCTGATAAAGTGCAAGCAACAATTACCAAACTGTATTAAGGAGGTCAAAAACTGAGAAAAGTAGTCAGTTTGTACTGTGTGTCTGTCAGAAGTACATTAGGCAAACACAAGTACCTTTTTATGCATTTTAGCAAGCAAGCAAATGTCTGCTAGAATAAAATGAACCCTGATGTTTTCTTTCTCTTCAGTCTTTTCAATTATCATAACATAGGGGGAATGCTACTTCAGCATGTGGCATCCTGTGCAGTGAACTTGCTGTTAGCTGTAAAATAACAGCTGCAGTTCCAGACACAACTCTTACTTTGGACTTGCAGTCCACCGTATCATTTGTTGTAAACATGTTTATGGATAACCAGATCACTGAGTTGAAAACATCTCACATGGAGAAATTGCTAAAAAAGACTGCAGATGTCACTTCTTTGGTCATTAATGGGTTTACAACTGAGTCATCAGGCAGGAAGCATAGAACATGCTGGCAGATAAGGACAATTTGACCTGACTTGTGTGCTCAATACACTACCTAAAGGATGCACTACAATTCCTTATTAACTAGAACTATGCTCTTTACTGGATCCTGTTCAGAAAATTGAATAAAAAAGAAATTAAAATAAAATTACTGTAAATGACTGAATGTCCATGTGATGCCTCTGCACTGGCCCATTAATCAAGGAGCTTCAATCCTTACCACTAGCACCAGTGAGGGACGTACACATTGGGAGGATGACAAATACACACACAGTAAAGTACAATTTCCCGTAAGTGCACACAGAGATCACAATAAGTCTGGAGCTGGTTTCTCCGTCTCTCTCCAGATCCCCACTATGACTCCCCACTGGCACAGCTATAGGGTTAAGATGTCAGCCAAGCCAAGCGGTCAAGCCAAAACCTCTAGCACCTTCTCTGTCCAGCCAGTGCTTTGTGTCCCTGCCCAAGTAGCAGACACACACACTTTGAGATATGAATTATATACAAACACACACACACTCCTGGGAAAGGCTGGCACAGATTTACTAGCTGTGTCCCCTTCTGCCCAGACTAAAAGGTAGTTATCACTGCCACCAACCAGCTCTTTATCAGCTACTATAAGGCCCTTACAAAGGGTGAACAATTCTACTGTGTAATGTTACTATTACCCAAATGGCAAGTGTGACCAAGACTAAGGCTATTTAGGAGTGGCCTATACAGTCTCACCAGATAAATATGCAAGCACTGTAAGAGCTTAAATATCTCTAATCAAGCCAGCCACAATTAAAAGGTTTAAATATATTTAATAATAAATAATAAAAGAACAAGACAATACACAAACAACACAGTAAATACAGAGTTCAGAATCACAGGAAATATTTTAAAACAACATTGCAGGACAGTCTGAAATAAATACAGAAAACATCAAACTAATCTTACTATATTCCTATCTGTCTCTAAGAGATACATTTCCCTAGTTACTTACTATTAGCAAGTACTGAAGATGGATGTTTCCAGGTCCAAATTAATATCAAAACATTACTGCTGGTTCAGCTGGATGACATCACTATTTGTCACCTGCCTTCAGTTCCCAAGCTAACGGATACCAACAACATTTTTAGCATCTCTGGGTGAAAAGTACATATCTCTCAGAAGTTTGCCTAGAACTGAAAGTCGTAAAATAGTTAAACACTTTTACATTTTAAACCTAGTAATTATTTCTGTTTCAAGACAATAGAAAGAAACTCCTAGCTCTAGACATCCTGTCTCCTTGCTGCCTTGAAACTAACTTTTATAGCACATTGTAAAACACTTTTAACTTATTTTCTTAGAGTTTTCAAGTTAACTTTGTTCTTTTCCAGTAGGGTACACCATGGTTACATTCTTGAAGCTCCATACATAACATGCAGTTCAACACACACTTCTGCACCAGTAGCTTAATATCCACATAACATATAGTTCTCTTACATTTATAAGACAAGCCTATGGATCATATTAATATTCACAAATGACATATGATTATTTACAAAATTCCAGATAACTGGGCTGGCAGTGTCACATTTCTATATAAATCATATTAATATTTTTCAAGTGGCATATAATTATTTACAAAATTCCAGCTAGCTGGGCTGGCAGCATTTTGGTTTGTCAAACTTCTCTCCCCCAAGAGAACTCAAGCTAGTTTTTTAAGTGACCCTTGAGAAACATTACTTGAGAGGGTTAAGCCTATCTGGGAATACCTTACCCCATTCCCTGTCTTAAGATTCCAGCTGCCTTGGCATTGCTGAGCCCAGTACCATGCTGCACTATCCCATCATATGCCTGCAACCCTAGGCTCCACCATAGTAATTTGGGATTTGTCTGGCTGGTTCCATGTAGCCATAGATTCCCCCCTCAGACTCCTCCTGCCTTGTACTGCAAATACTTAGCACAAGGGCCTCCCTGTCATGGTAAGGTTTCACCATGTTAACATGGTACAATTTGTGCCCCTGCCTCCTGCCTAGAAGTTCTAGCATGTAGTTAACATCACTGACCCTCCTTACCACCTTGGGGGGGGGGTCCCTCCCAAGCTGCCTGCAGCTTGTTGTGTCTGACAGGAATGATAACCATTACCTGCTGCCCTACAGCATACTCTCTAGCTTGAGCGATCCTGTCACACCAGACCTATTTCTGCTATTGGGCTTCTGCCAGGTACTCCTGGGCCAAGCCTATGAGTTCCCTGAGCCATGTCTTGAGGTTTAGGACATATGCCACAACAGACTCCTTGTGGGATTCACACTCACCCTCCCACTCATCTCAAATCAAATATAGAGGTCCCTCACCCTGTGCCCATACAGTATCTCAAAGGGTGAAAAAAATGTGGATTCCTAGGGAACCCCCCTGTAAGCAAACAGATGGGGCAAATATTTCTCCCAGTCCCTCTTAAACTGGTCTGTAAATGCCTGTAGCATTGACTTGAGTGTAGAGTTTAACCTCTCAACACAACCATTAGTCTGGGGATGGTAGGGGGTGGTCTTTAGGTGCTTCACCCCACAGTACTTCCGCAGACAAGCCAGCAGGTCTGACATGAAATTGGCACCTATGTCAGTCAGTATTTCTTTTGTAAAACATACCCTGCTAAAAATCTCTAGCAAAGTATTTGGCACCTTTTCTGCTTCAATAGAGGACAGAGCCACTGCCTCAAGGTATCTGGTAGCATAATCTACTACCACTATGATAAACTTCCTTGTGGAACTTGGGGTACTCAGAGGCCCACAATATCCATAGCTATCCTCTGAAATGGCTCCTCAATCACATGCAAAGGCATCAAAGGAGCTTTCACCTTGTCTCCTGCCTTGCCTACCTTTTGGCACTGCTCACATGTCCTACAGTACCCTGTTACATCTCTGGAAATCCCAGGCCAATAGAAGATCTGCATAATATGTCTATTTGTACATTTTATGCCCATATGACCTGCAAAGGGAATATCATGGGCTATGGCTAGAAGTGCCAGACAGTAGGCTCTGAGCACTACCAACTGCTGTATTCTCTCACCCCTAGCCCTCCCTCAGGGATCCACTCTCTACACAGTAACCTGTTGTCCCAGTATACAGATTCCCCTTCCCTTGAGAATCAGGTGCCTCACTAGCTACCTCCCCTAGGCCTTGTAATGTAGGTTCTAAGAGCTGAGCCTGTCTCAACTCTCTCTTTGTAACCCTTCCCAGCTCCCCTTCTACAGGAAGTCTAGTATCTTCTTACAGTGGTGTCTCACTGTCAGCCTGGGTACTACTAGTCACGTCTGCCCTTGCAGTCACTCTGTCCAAGGGAACATCAGTACCAACAAGCAGCTGTGGCTCACCTTCAGTCTCACTGCTACAGGGTAGCTCTCTCCCTGAAGTAACCACCTCACCAGTCCTGGCTGCAAGTGTGCAGTCTGTCTGGGTCTCCCCCAGGCTACCAGACCTACATGCTTGTCTCCAAGCCTGACTGTGTGTAACTGCATGAACACATGGTACTGCATTATCAGAATCATTCCCTATCAGGACATCTGCAGGGATATCCTCAGACACATCTATTTGCTTGCTTCCTTTTCTACCCTCCCAGTCAAGGTGAACCCTAGCCAAAGGTATTTGGAAAGGGGTCCCTCCTAAAGCTCTGACTGGAGTAGACTTCCCAAGCAAGTAGTGCTTTTCTGTAACTATTGCAGGCTTCACAATTATTAGGTCAGAAGCTGTGTCTCTCTTAGCAATACTATCTTTCCCATTCACTAAGATAGGATATAACCTCTTGTGGTAGTTTGGTACCCTTGTTGTCTCAAGACAACCTACTGTTGGCATTTTTTCATTCCCACTTACTGTCTCTCCCACATTTTGTTCCCCACCTTGCCTCCATGGACATCTATATGCTACATGGCCCCACTGGTTGCATTTAAAACATTTATCCCTAGGTCCTGGATGTGTACCTGGACTAGTGGCTTCTCCTGCTACTGGCGAGCTCTGTTGGGGCAGTCTGGGCTGCCCATCATGGGTTCCCTTAGACCCATGAGCAGCACTATGTCCCTTTCCTGTGCAGTGATGCCCTCCTTGCTAGGTATAGGTCTCCCTTCTTTCCCGACCCATCTGCTATATTGCATTATCTATGAGCTAACCAGATTCTCATGTCCTCAGGCAAAGTGCTAAGGGCTTGTTCCCTCACCAAAAGGTCTGCCAGCCCTTCAAAAGTGGTGACCTGACATCCACTTACCCACCTATGAAAATAAGTGCTTAGTTCAGCAACATATTCACACACACTTTCATCTGCCTTGCGTCTATGCTCACACAACTTTTTTCTATAAGCTTCAGGTTTTAACTTAAAAGATTCTCGCAAACAGTTATTTACAACATTATAATTTAAACAGTCAGTATCAGACAGTTTGGAAAGAAGAGCTACAGTTTACCATGGAGTAAGGGAGTAAGGAAAAATACCCAGAATCTTTGGTCAACATTATACTGTTCACATACTCTCTCAAACATATGAATGAAACTATCAAAATTATCCCCCTCTGTAAATTATGGAAGAAATTTACTGACCTGTGTTGCTTCTGGGGTTCAGTTACTCCCTTCTCCATTACCTCTATGACTCTGACGAAGGGTCAGCATCTCCTTTCATGTTGCCTCTGCCTTTCATTCTCCTCAGCCTGAAGACATCGCAGTTTCTCATTTTCCTCAACCTCCAGATGTCTCAGACTCTGCTGCTTCTATTTCCACACACTTGGCCTCCAACTCAAGTCTCTCTAACTCCAGATGGATTTTTAAGTCTTCTCTGGAAAGGTTTAGCTGTCCGTTTTCTGAGAGATGTACATCTCCACAGCCAGTCTGATTGTCCTCCTGGTTGCTATTCCCTGATGCACCTCTGACTAAAGCTGCAATCATGTCTGCTTTAGGCAGGTTGGCATGCACCAGTCCTTTAACCTGGCACATCTCAGCCAACTGGCTGCTTGTCAGCTTCCCATGCTCCTCTGCTGACATTCTTGCCTGCTCTCCCTGGCTAACTAAGCTAACAAAAAAAAAATAAAATAAAATAATTGTGATATGAACTCTGAATGTTCACTGTTTGGCTTATTTACAGTACAAAAACACCTTCAGTGACCACTGCACACAGCTACAGAAATTCAATATCCACACCACTACAAGCCAACTAATATGTGATGTGGCTATCTCACCACTATCAACCAATTAATATGTGATGTGGCTATCCCCCACTGCCAAACAATTAATATGTGACACCCCCCTGCACTAGCCCAGTAATCAAGGAGCCTCAATCATCACCACTAGCACCAGTGAGGGACGTACACATTGGGAGGATGACAAGTACACACACAGTAAAATACAATTTCCCATAAGTGCACACAGAGATCCCAGTCAGTCTGGGGCTGGTTTCTCCCTCTCTCTCTCTCTCTCCGGATCCCCAATAAGACTCCCCACTGGCACAGCTATAGGGTTAAGATCTCAGCCGAGCAGTCAAGCCAAAACCTCCATCAAAAACCTCCAGCACCCTCTCTGTCCAACCAGTGCTTCGTGGCCCTGCCCAAGTAGCTGACACACACACTTTGAGATTTGATTTATATACAAACACATACACACACACACACACACACACTCCTGTGAAAGGCTGGCACAGGTTAACTAGCTATGCCCCCTTCTGCCCAGACTAAAAGATAGTTATCACTGCTCACCACAATAAGCAGAACATGCTGGAGAGAGAGATTCCTGTCCCAGAGACTTCCCATGCTCTGGAACAGGCTACCCATTCATGTCAAACAAAGCTCCTCATTAGCCCTCTTTAAGAGAAATCTTGACAATTGGATGGGAAACAGGAAATTCACCCTGGGGATCACTTCTGTGGGTCTGCTTGACAGGGGCAGAGGAAAATAATTTTCTTGGGTGGCAAAAGCCAGGGAACCTCATTTGGCTAGGCTTATATAGGCTCAAGGGCCGATAGCTTAGTACATACCTATGAACCTATGAACCAACAAGGTCTTTACCAGCTACCATAAGACCCTTACAAAGGGTGACTAGTTCTATTGTGTAATGTTACTATTATCCAAATGGTAAGGCTATTTAGGAGTGGCCTATACAGTGTCACCAACCACATATGCAAGCACTCTCAGAGCTTAAATATCTCTAAACAAACTAGCCACAATTAAAAGGTTTAAATATATTTAATAATAAATAATAAAAGAACAAGACAATACTCAAACACCACAGTAACTACAGAGTTCAGAATTACAGGAAATATCACAGGACAGTCTCAAATAAATACAGAAAACATCCAAACTAATCTTACTATATTCCTATCTATCTCTAACAGATACTTTTCCCTAGTTACTTACTATTAGCAAGGCAGAAGTGCTGAAGAGAGATGTTTTCACGTCCAAAGACAAATACAAAATGAACAGTTTCTGAGAGAGTTCCCAAATTAATATCAAAACATTATTGTTGGGTGAGCTGGATGACATCACTCTTTGTCACCTGTCTTCAGTTCCCAGGCTAACAGATACCAACAGAATTTTTAGCATCTCTGTGTGAGAAGTATATATCTCTCAGAAGTTTGCCTAGAACTGGAAGTCGTAAAACAGTTAAACACATTTAGATTTTAAACCTAGTAATTATTTCTGTTTCAAGACAATAGAAAGAAACTCCTAGCTGTAGACCTCTTGTCTTCTTGCTGCATTGAAACTAACTTTTATAGCACATCGTAAAACACTTTTAACTTATTTTCTTAGAGGTTGCAAGTTAACTTTGTTCTTGTCCAGTAGGGTACACTGTGGTTACATTCTTAAAGGACAGTACATGACATACAGTTCAACACACACTTCTGCACCACTAGTTTAATAACCACATAACATATAGTTCTCTTACATTTGTAAGACAAGCCTATGGATCATGATAATATTCACAAATGACATATGATTATTTACAAAATTCCAGATAGCTGGGCTGGCAATGTCACATTTCTATATGAATCATATTAATATTTTCAAGTGACATATAATTATTTATAAAATTCCAGCTAGCTGGGCTGGCAGCATTTCAGTTTGTAACAGTCCAAAAAGTAAGAACACTTTATTACAGAAAGCATGAAGGTGTACAAAAATGTCAAAGAAACTAGGAATAATAATGCAGATGTAGGACAAGTGCCCTGCATCCCCCAACACATGTATCATGTTTACATTTTTAACTCCCAGTCACAAATGTGGAGAAAAAAAGTACAAATGTTTTCTGCAAAATTAATTTTTTTATTCTCCAAAACTGTGCAACTTGATTACTAGAGTACAAATGAAGTAGATTCAGGCATATCATTTCTTGCCTTCTCGTCTGATCCTTCTCCTTATATTCTTTCATTTTTTTTTTTTTTTTTAGCATATTCAACTGCTCCTTGATTTTTGTCTGCTTCTGGTTTGGTTTCCATTCCGGCTTGACACCAGTGTGTTTCTGCTAAACTAAGCAGGGAAGTCATCTTAGATTTGTTCTCTTCATGTTTCAAGACTTTCACTATGTTTTGATCTGGTAAGGTTTGCAGATATGGATGCAGTCCTGTGACTGCAGATCTATACATGTAATCAGTTTCGAGGAATCCCATACCTCCTTCAAGACAAGGAATATATAATCTTGGTATACAGTAATTTTTATTTATTTATTTGACATTTGTTGACTGGGATTGTCCGACTGAGCTTGTGTCCTTTTTTCAGCGGATGCCTGTGGAGAAAAGCTCCACAGTACAGAAATTATACAAGAATAAAAATCAAAGTACAAAATTATGCAAGTGAAGAATTGTCAATGCTGGCTAAAAAAAATCACAGTTCAACAGTAAACATTATATAAGCATGAAAATCAAAGGACAAAGTTGTGCATGTATGAAATTCCCAGTACAGAGCAAATAAATCATGGTACTAATTATGCTAGTGAATTATACAAAAATAAAAAAACAAAGTACAAGTTAGCAAGTGAAGAATTGACAGTGCTGGCTGAAAAAATCATAACTCAATAGTACATATTGTACAAGTATGAAATTCAATGGGCAAAGATTGTACATGTAAGAAATTCACAATACAGAGCAAAAAATTGATGGTACTGATTATGCTAGTGATGACTTAAAATGAGTTAAGTATAACTTTAGTAGATACAATAGAAAGTATATACAAAATATGAAGACTGATGATCAAATTGTTGTACAAGAAGAGATGATGGTGATTATAATGAGTAAGAAGTGAGTATAGTGGAGGATTAGGTCAGAGCAAAGTTGCAAAGAATCTAAAGAAATTGTTATTGGTGGTCTAGAATGAGAGATAAAGATAATTAATTTGATGAGTAGGAGTGTGAGGAGAGGGGGGAAATTAGTGTCAGATTACAAGGGGCAAGAAGTTAGAGGGTAAAAAGAGCAGTAGTAGATTATTGTTGTAATTCCAGGAAGTTTAAATGGATAGTATTATTGTGGGAAAGGAGGTAATAGTGAAGAATTAGAAAGAGAAAAGAGAGTAAAGGAGGGAGGAGGGAGTGGAGGGGTTTAGGTGGAGTGGTTACAGTGACATCTTCTGGTGCTGTAAAGGCAGTTTCTGAGAGATGACTTGAATTCATGTGCATTGAGGATTGAGGATATTTCTGAGAGCCATGGGAAGTTTACTCCATGATATAACAGTTAGATAAGAATATAGGCTTTGTCCTAGTGATTTTTTAAGTTTATGACTCTATAAGTGGCGGCCGTAGTGGTGCAGCGGCTAGTGTTGCTGACCCACAGCAAGAGGTTCTCCGGTACGATCCTCAGCTGGGGTGCTGTCTGTGCTGAGTCTGCATGTCCTCCCTGTGGTCGCTTGGGTTTCCTCCGGGTGCTCCGGTTTCCTCCCACATCCCAAAGACATGCTGTAGGTGGATTGAATACTCTAAATTGACCCTGGGAGTGAGTGTGTGCATGTTTGTGCCTTCTGTGGAAGGTTGGGCGCCAGGCTGGCAACTCAACACTGTAAAAACACTACTGCCAATCATGAGCAGACATGTGATCCACTGTGGCGACCCCTATCTGTGAAAAGCCAAAAGAAGAAGAAGAAGATGAATCTATAAGCGGAACTGGTCCGAGATTCTGAGGGGTCTATATTAGATATTCAAACATTTAAAAGTTTGAATCACTAAAGAACAAACTCAAGTGATCAAACTTTTAAAAGTCCGAATATCTTTAAAAACAATATTTAAAAAAAAAAAAAAGTAAAGGGTTGCACCCCCCATGTGCGGGGCTGCACCCCCACACCCCCCCGCTACTTAAATATACCAACTCTGAGATCGCACTTCAATGTGCTACAGTGCAGAAATGGAGAATTTTCCATTTCCTACACTGTAGCGTGATCTTGGAGTTGTTATATTTAAGTAGCGGGAGGTGTGGGGTGCAGGGGGGATTGCCCCTCTGCTTACACCCTTTAGTTTTTCTTTTTTTTTTATCTTCTTTTTTTTTAGTTTTTATATATATTCAAACTTTTAAAAGTTCGATCACTAAAGTTTGTTCTTTAGTGATTCGAACTTTTAAACATTCGAATATCTAATATAGACCCCTTTTGAGAGAGCAAGGTGGGTTATAGAGGGAGACCAGATAGGATATGCTAGGGTAGGAGAGGGCTTATTGAGGATAGTAATGATGGTGAGAGGTTGAGTAAATAGAAGTTGGTTAGGAAATTCCAACCAAGTTAGATTTTGGAGAGCAAGACAGTGGTGTGGTTTTGGTGGTGTGTTGGCTATGAATCTGTGTACTTTGTTATATGTGATTTCTAGTGTGGATAGTAGAGAGGACTATAAGTTAGTCAGGACTTGTAGAGTTGGGATGAGGAACCTTTGGTTTCTATAAAGTAGTCTGAGCTTTTTGTAGGTTTTCTTTATACAGTTGTGTACATGGGGGTTAAATTTACATTGGTCTTTAATGATTACACCAAGGAGCTTAGTGTGGGCTTCAGGTGAGATTATGGTATTGTTAAGGGATGAGATTGTGAATGAGGACTGAAGATGGTAGAGAGATTTGGGTAGGAATAGAAGGAGTTTTGTCTTTTATTGTTAAGTATGAGGTGATAGTAAGACAAGTTTCAGCTAGGTTAAAAGAGGTTTGGGTACGGGTGAGCAAGTCAGAGGGGTTGTCAGCAATGGTAATAATGGTGGAGTCATCCACATAATGTATGAGAGTTGACTGAGGACAGGAAGTGTGAAGCTGGTTAGTAAAAATGTTAAAAAGAAGGGGGCCTAAGATTGAGCTTTGTGGGACACCCTTGTTTATGGGGAGAAAGGGAGATAAAGCAGAGAGCCATTTGACAGATTGCTGTCGGTTAGTGAGGTAGCTGGAAAATCAGGAGACATTTCCAGGGAAGAGGTTTAGTTTTGAAAGTTTAGAAAGGAGGATGGGGTGGGAGACAGTGTCAAAGGCATTGGAGAGATATAAGAAGAAGCAAGATACTGGTTTATTATTGTCTCTGGCTGGGACGATAGAGTTAGTAAAGAAAATGAGAATGGTAGAGGTGCTGTGGTGGGGGCAGAAGCTATGCTGGGGAGGGGTGATGAGGTTTTCAAGCATGAGATTAGACAGGATTTGCTTATGGACAGAATGCTCAATAATTTTGGAGAGTGGTGAGAGTGTAGCAGTTGGGTGGTAATTAGATAGGTCAACAGAGTTTCCACCTTTGTAGATAGGAGAGTCAGAGGTGAGGTCAAGCCAGTTAATATTAACATCACCAAGAATGATAGTTTCATTAGTTATAGCATTAGCCATCCAGTGAAGGATCAGTTCTATTAAGGGTATGTTGTCTCCAGGTGGAATATCAATAGCAGTGATAGGGTTTTGTGGTTATTTAGTTTACAGTTAGCAATGATAAGTTCAGCAGGGTGAAAGGAGGAAAGTAGGCTGGTAAGGGGAGTAAGATACAGAGGTCTGAGTACATAATGGCTACACATCCACCTTTTTTCTGTGTTCTATCAAAGTGTTAGATGTTGTATCCAGGGGGAGAAACTCATTGTTGGTGTTATGTGGTTTTCAGTGAGAGAGAGAGAAATTATGTTGGGGGAGTATCAGGATATCCAATTCTGTTGTCTTGTTAAAAATGCTATAGATGTTGATGGAGTAAAAGGAGAGATGTTTGAGATTGGGAATTGGTACTTGTGAGGGTGAGTGAGTAGTGTTGGTGAGCAAAGATAAGTCATTGTGGGGGCCTGGGTTGGGGTGAATGTTGCCAGAGAGTTGAAGGGTATTACAGAGCTGGAGTGAAAGTGATATAGTGGGAAGAGGTGTGAGAAATTTTAATTTCTTTTTGGCACGTGGAGGTGATTCGGAAGAAATCTAATTTTAGGGATAGTGTGATCAGTGCAACAGAAATGTGGGTGATATAGGAGAGGAGTAGTGGGTAAAGGTGCTTGTTGAGTAGAAGGATGTGGAGGAGTTGGGATGGAGATGAAGTTGAGTGTGATAGGAAGTGAAGTATGATAGTGTGAGAAAAAGGATAAGAGGAGAAGAAGGGACATTGTGATGGGTAAGGTGAATAAAATGGGGAGAGTAATTTGTGAATGAGTGGAGGAAGGCAACTGGTATTATGGGGGAGGGGGAAGCAGCTAGAGAGTGTGGGTGGGCGGTATAAGAGTGTCCAAGGAAGATGGGAGGGATGTGGTTAAGGAGGGGAATTGTCTGATTGGTTGAGGGTAAGGGATGTGAGACTTTACAGAGGGAGGGGTGATGAATGGATAGCTATACAGGTAATTGATGCAGGGGTGGGTGGAAATGGGGGTAGGATAGAGGAGCGGAGTAAGCCCAAGCATAGCAAGGAAAAATGGAGCGGGTTGAGCCTTGAGAAGCAGGACACTTTGAAAGAGAAAAAAACTGTCAGAACTCAGAGTATCTGGCTACAGAGAGTGAGTACAGCTAAATGTGACTGATGCAGGCAAGCAACAGTGTTATTAGAAGGAAACACTAAATGTTTACTGTGGGACCCAGCCAAAAATAGAGAAATGTATAATTTTAAGATATACTAAAGTGAAGCCAGGGAAAGGGAAACTGAGTTAACAAGTTGCAGATTGGTCAGATGAAAAGACAGCCGTCTGTGGGAAGGGATAAATCGGATGAAGAAAAGTGATATCATTATCATTTGATAAGCATGAAGCATTTTTCTTGTTTTCCTGTCCAACTGATCCAGTACCTTTTGGAACCAGTCATTCAACCCAAAACTGTAAGTTAGAACAGGAAGAGCAAATTGGTTTATAGCTTGGACTTTGCTCTTAGATGTTAGGGCTGTTTTCAGTATTAATTTTAGTCTTCTAAAATATTCCTTACTACGTTTTGTTTGCATTTGTTCATGTTTCATTGTTGGTCCTTCACCAGTTCTTAAATATTTATACAATATCTGCTGCTCAAGTTCCTTTATAGCACATTCCTGTTCCAAACTGATATTGTCATGGTGCTGCAGCTTTCCTGCATTAAATGTTGCTTTTGCACATTTATCAAGATCAAATCACATTCTTATATCATCTGAGAAAGTTTTGACCACTTCCAGTTGTACTTTCTTTTCCTCATCTGATGAACTATACCATTTTAAATCCTCCTCAAAAAAGAAGATGAAAAGTCTTTACACTTTGTTGTTGTCTAGGAGCCAAATTGTAATCATGGCCTAATCTGTTATGTAGACAGCTTAATGGGTTAAGAGCAAGACAAAAGAGCAGTGATGATAATTACCCTGGAATATCCCCCTTTGAATTCTTATCCCTAGGATAATTATTTTTCCTTTATCATGGCTTAGCTGAAAAATGGTTTGCCACTGTTCCATGGTCACTGTAATTTAGTTGATCAGTGTAGGGTGTATCTTATATATCTGTAAGCACTCCTTTATCTATGAATGGGGGATACTGTCAAGTGCTTTTTTGTAATCTATCCATGCCATACTTTTATGACTTTATTTAACAACAAATCATTTGTTCCATATGCCTTTCTTTTGTTACCCTTTTGTTGAATTGCCCTGAGTTTTTTTCTAAATGACTATACACTCTGTCAACATCAATTCTATTATATAGTTTATAGATCACTGGAAGGCAAGTTATTAGGCCATAGTTTTTAGAATAGCTTGTAGTTTCACTCTTAAGGAGGAATATTGTTTTTTCTGCTGTTAACCAGGTTAGTGTCTTAGTTCTTACTCGGGGCTAAATCTTCATGTAAATATGTTAATACTTTCAGCCAGAAGTTAGACACTGCTTCTGGGCTTTGGAGGTTTCATAGATATTTCTCCAAAATGTCTCTGTTCCTTTGGGTTTTGGTGGTGTTTCTATTCCTTTTGCTTTGTCTCCCAATTCTCTATAAAACTTTTTTGGGTCATCAATGAATTGTTTATTTTGTATTTTTCCTTTATATTTATCTGCATATCTTCCAAAAATTTTCTGCCTGTGCTGAATTTTTAGTTAATTATTTGCAACAGTGTACGATAGATCCTGGTCTGTTCTAATAATGCATGTTGCTTTTATCATGTCTATCTTCCTAAGTACATTTGTTGATCTGTTCCCTCTTCTATACTGTTCTGTGACACTTCTTGTCTTAATTTCTTTATAGTTTTCTCTGTTTGGTACTTCCATGAGTCTCTTCTTTTTAATTTCTCCAAATCTTTTGGGTTTCTAATACCATGATGGGAATGGATTATATTCCTAAGTCAAAGTATGGTTAAAGTTCATAAAACTAGTATTGTTTTGATCTTTGATGTCAGCCAGAAGTGCTCTTTGCAGCACCCACAGTGTGCTCAGTAATGACTTCTTCTGCTATTTCGATGAAGTTACATGTATTGGTAACATATCTAAATACGACTGTAGATTTGTTTTTATAAGAACCATTGCTCCTACTACTATTGGAACTGTCTAGGTATCTTTCTTCTACATTGCTTTCATTTCTGCCTGTAAATCCTGATATTTTACGACTTTGTGTCGCTCTGTGTCTCTCTGTGCACAAGACACTGTAGTCACTGGGTGTAGCAATTTCAATAATCAATGCTACTTTTGTTTTCTTTTCATGAACCACTATATCTGGTTTTCTCGCATCTGTCTTTTGAAATGTTGGTAATGAGGGATCCCATGTGATGTAGACTCCATCATTTTCTATGATGCTCTGTGGCTCATGTTTCCACTGTTTTTCAGTTCCTTTGGTATTATACTGTTTGCACAATCCCCATTGCAACAGTCTTGTCACATTATTATGCCTTTAACTATAAAGTCCTTACACCATTAGTATATCACAACCAACAAGGTGTGCAACTGTTGCCAGTTCTGTTTTACAAATCCTTCATTTGTCTGCTTCTCCCACATGTTCGATGGACTTTGTAAACCAGCGTGTACGTTGCCCACAGTCTTGGGCCACCAATATTAACCTTTCATCTTTTGGTTTGAGTTCACCTCTCCTGAACCATTCCTGCATTCGATCCTGATCAACATGGGGATCTTCCAGGAGTTTTCTATACTTGCAACTACATTTATGCATTTTCCACATTTCTTGCCTTCTCATCTGATCCTTCACCTTATATTCTTTCTTTTGTTTTTTGGCACATTCAGTTGCTGCCTGATTTTTATCTATTTCTGGTTTGAGTTCTATTCCTGCTTCATGCCAATATGCTTCTGCTAGACTAGAAAGGGAAGTCATCTTAGATTTATTCTCCACATGTTTCAAAACTTTCACTGTATTTGGGTCTTGTGAGGTCAGCAGATATTTATGCAGGCCCACAATTGCAAATCTATACATGTAATCAATTTTTAGGAGGCCCATACCTCTTTCGGAATGGAGAATATATAATCTTGGTATGCACTGATTTTTATAAATCATTTGATGAACATCCTTCTTGTTTTCCTGTCTAATCTATCCAACACCTTCTGGGGCCAGTCAATCACTCCAAAACTGTAAGTTAGGACAGGAAGAGCAAATTGGTTTATAGGTTGAATTTTGTTCCTAGATGTCAGCTCTGTTTTCAATATTAATTTGAGTCTTGTAAAATATTCCTTACTAAGTTTTATTCACACTTGTTCATGTTTTATTGTTGATCCTTCAGCAGTTCCCAAATATTTATACACTCTTTCTTGCTCAAGTTTTTTTTATATCACATTCTTGTCCCAAACTCAAGTTTTCTTGGTACTGCATCTTTCCTGCTTTAAAGGTTGATTTTGCACATTTATGAAGACCAAATGATATTCTTATATCATCTGAGAAAGTTTTGACAACTTGCGGTTGTGCTTTCAGTTCCTCATCTGATGAGCTATACAGTTTTAAATCATCAACAAAGAGAAGATGAGAAGTCTTTACACTTTGTTGCTTTCTGGTAGCCAAATTATATCCATGACCTAATCTGTTAAGCAGACAGCTTAATGGGTTAAGGGCAAGGCAAAAGAGCAGCAGTGACAGAGAGTCATCCTGGCATATCCCCCTTTGGATTTTTATCCCTGGAATAATAAAGTGCCCTTTATCATGGCTTAACTGCAAAGTGGTTTGCCACTGTTTCATGGTTGTTGTGACGTAGTCTATCAGTGTAGGGTATATTGTATACATTTTAAGTACTTTTTTATCCATGAATGTGGGATACTGTCAAATGCTTTTTTGTAGTCAGTCCATGCCATACTTAGATTCTTCCCCTTTTTACACTGCTCCATTATGACTTTATTTAACAGCAAATGATCCTTTGTTCCATATGGCTTTCATTCATTGTCTTTTTGTTCTATTGCCATAATTCAGTTTTCTTCTAAATGACTATAAACTGTCATCATTAATTTCAGTGTATAGTTTATACATCATTAGAAGGCAAGTTATTGTCTATAATTTTTATTGTAGCTTGCAGATTCACTCTTAAGTAAGACCATTGTTTTTCCTGTTGTAAGCCAGGCTGGTGTCTGTTCGGGGTGTGCATATAAATAGTTCTTACTCATGGCTAAATCTTCGTGCAGAGATGTTAATACTTTTAACCAGAAGTTAGGTACTGCATCTGGGCCTGGGGTTGTCCAGTTAGAGGCTTTTCTTAACTTTGCTTCAATGTCTGACTGTTATTTCACCTTGTTTCATATTCTGTACCTTTGAAGTTTTTATTCTTTCTTTTACTTCTCTCCATTTAGTATCTTTGTTATGTTCCACAGGATCTTCATAAATACTTCTCCAGAATATATCTACTTCTTTTTTTGGTGGTCTTGCAATTCAATTTACCTTGTTTGCCAATTCTCTATAAAACCTTTTTGGGTCATCAGTAAATTGCTTATTTTGTATTTTCCCTTTACATTTATCTGTGTATCTCCTAAGTTTTTTTCTGCCTGTGCTGATATTTTTAGTTTATTATTTGCGATAGTGCATGATACATCCTGATCCATTATAATACTGTGCATTGCTTTTATCACATCTGTCTGAGTATTTTTGTTGACCTGTTCCTTCTTCTATACTCTTATAACAGTGACACTTGTCTTAATTGCTTTATAGTTTTCTCTGTTCGATACTTCCACGATGGTATTCAATTTATTCCATTCCTTTCTCTTATACCCTGTATTCTTTTGGTAGAATTTTTTCTGTTATTAATTTAGCTGTATAGGAATATATGCTGTTTACTTCTGTATATTGTATGGATCTCTATGGACAGTCCTAATTACTGTGTTCATTTGTTTTATCAAACTTCTAACTTTTTGGGTTTTATTGACTTTCTGCAGTCTATTTCTTTCATTGCTCTTATTATGTCTATCTCTATTAAATCAAACAACTCTTCTCTTAGCTCATTTTCTTCTAATTTGAGGACACATTTTTTGTTCTCCTTTTTCTGCGGGCACTCAATAGAAAGTTCTGTAGCATCTTCCTGTGGCACATTCTGTTTAATTTC
This sequence comes from Protopterus annectens, assembly GCF_019279795.1. Taxonomy (NCBI): domain Eukaryota; kingdom Metazoa; phylum Chordata; order Ceratodontiformes; family Protopteridae; genus Protopterus; species Protopterus annectens. Next base: position 169,333,787 of record NC_056726.1, read on the forward strand.
ATCCTGTGTCATCCAATGCTCTGTCATATGGGAACTCACTAGCCTATCAATTCTCGTCACTGACTGCTTCAGAGTTGCCACAGTTTCCTGTTCCTTTCCTAGCTGTCCAGCTTCAAGTGAACATGTATACTGGTTTCCTCTGGAAGGCTCCAAAATATCTTCATATGGCAACTGACCAGTTGCTTCCTGTTCCACTGGTTTCTCCTTAATTTGGATGTCTGTTGCTCTATCCTGCTGTGGTGCTTTCTGAGTTAGATTTTCTCCACTGAATCCTTCACTTTGCAAGTACTCCATAACCTCAGTTTGTCTTTCTTTAACTTCTCCATTAGTAATCTTCTTTTCTACTTTTCTCTTTGTTTTCTTATTTTTTGTGTTGTAATGTTTTCAATGTCCAGATTCCTTTGCATGTATTTCTCGTCAAAAATCTTTGGTGCTGCTCTGTTTGTTTCTTTAGTTTTGCTTTCTCCTCCACTGTGGACAATGCAAAGATAATGGAGAACACTGGGACTCAGTGTTTTTGTATAGTTGTCTGAACATTATAGCAGTAGTTTAACAGTTGCAATGTAATGTTCCAAAACTTTCTGGATACTGTGCACCTCCTTAATCCCCTAACTCTTCATCTTACAAAAGAACTAGCTATGGGGCTTTAGCAGCATCCCCCCTTACAAGTGATACTAAATGAATGATTAGTTTTCTATTTATGTCTCTGTTTCAGTATCTGTGTATCCCTCTGTCTAGTTTTCCACCACATATCTGTCTGTCTCCCTACCTATCTAGTTAAGTAAAAATAATGCCAGTCCATATGGGAAAAATCTGTCTGCCGAGCTCTCTGGCCATCTATCAAGCTATCTATCTGTTATATATATTTGTCTGTTTCTCTGTCTACCAACCTATTTAGCTAAGTACAAAATAATGACACTAGATATGGGGAAAATTTGTCTGCCTGTCTATCTCTCTACTTAACTACTATAATTAAAAATAATACTAGACAACATGTGGTTACCAAAGACATGTCTACTCATATAATCTCATCACTTTCTATGCTGAACCTGTATTTATGACAGGTCCAGTGTTCTTCATAATGACTAATAATGATGCCTACATGTTGCATGTCCTGATCTTTTTTTACTGCATTCCTTTCCACCCTTGTCGCTCTACCATACTTTGCCCATCCAGTTAGAAGTATAATGGACTGCAACAGGACTGTAAGATAAGAACATCAGTGGTCCCTTGAGGCTTCAAAACAAGGAGAGGCTGTAGGAAAGCAACTCAATGAGAGGAGCTAATGGGAATGGGATGAGTCTGTATTACAGCATCTGAATGACCATTACCTGTGATGAAACATCGGATGGGGTCAGTAACTTTCATCCATAAACTGACTCAGGACCCACTCATTATATCCACTTTATTGACTAAATGCACCTTAGATGTCTGCAAACAACAAGGCCAGCCTTAGGTGAAATTGAGCCTTAGACAAAAGACTCCGTGGGACTCCCTTTTTGCACACTGGTCCCCCTGCACCTCCTCAATGTCCCAAAGCAGTTTCCAGTCCATCCTAACACCATACCATCCAGATAGATTAGTTATTTCTTGTTTTTCCACACTTTGTCTTTCTTTTTAGCTTTACCCCATATCCTTTTAACACACCCTAACTGGCCAAGACTGCACTGTAACCATTACAAATGAAGTAACTGAATTAAGCTGTGGCCTGAGGGCCATGACTATCCCAAATGTCATATGGATCTAGATGCTCTAAGATGCATCTTTTTTTACAACCTCTTGATCCAGTGCTGTCATGAACAAAATAAACAAATAAGTAAATGAAGAGTAAGGAAATAAACTTAGTCTTATTTTATCTTTCTAGGAAAAAATAAGTTGTCTAAAAAGCTAACAAAACTGTAGCTCCCACCTAAACTGAAAAGGCACATGCCCAAAAGGAAATATAATTCCTGTCTGGGAAAGATATCATACATATGATTTCTCTGGAGGGTTTGTGATGGTACCAAGTCACCTGCAAACCTGACAGTCATAAATCCATATAATTTCCTTTGAACTCCTAGATGTAAATGCCAAAATTGGAGTGGCCCAAGGACTGAAACCTGGGGAACACTGCTAGTGACAGGTCTTTTGGAGGAGGTAGAGCCTCCCACTATAATTTCTTGAGTTCTATTAGTGAGCCAGTTTTCTTTTCATTGAGGTACATAGGGATTAACATTTAGCTGGGAGAGTTTATTAATGATACCTAAGTTGGAATGGTGCCTTTGTGAGGTCTAAATATGCAGTGTGTACTGATTTTTTTCATGTATTACTTCAGTAACATTCTCAAAGCAGTCATACAGGTTAAATAGACAGGCTCTGCCCTTGACAAAACTGTACTGACTAGAGCAAGAATTTGTAGGTTACCTGTGCCCTTATTTATTAATTCCATAATGATCCTTTCCATAGCCTTAATGATAAGGCTGGTCAGACTTATGGGTCTATAATAGCCAGGTTCGTTGGTGCCCCACTTTGTGGGGGAGGTAGCTGTTGCTGCCCTCCATTCTTCTGGCACAAAGCCTGTTTGGAGGCTGATATTTAGTAGCATCTTTAGGAGTTTAGACAGGTCTTGTTTCAGGATGGACAGTAGACGTCCTAGTATACTATCCATCTTAATAGAAACAGTGTTCTTGGCCTTGGAATGTGCTTTGAGGAACTGTTCTTTGGACATTTGAGGGGGTGTAGATGCAGGTATGTGATCTGGGAATATGGTGTTGATGTCAGAGCTCAATATAAATTCATTTGTGGATTTGCGATATCCTCTGGGTCAGAGTATGTGATATCATTTACTGTTAAATCTGCATACTGCTGGGCATTGTTTCTTAGATTTCTAACATAGTTAAAGAAGGCTTTGTGGTAATCTTTTGCCAGGTGGCTGTTTTTACATCAGGGACCAGAGTTCCCTGTTGAGTTTAGCAAGAATGCTTTTGGCATCTTGAGAGTTGCATTTATTTTTATGCGCAATAAGTTTTTTTTTCTATTGTAGACCCTAATTATGTTTGGTTTCCACCATAGGATGTTTATTTTTAAATTTGGCATTTATTTATTTTGGACAGGGACAAATACATATCTATGCAGCTATTCACATGTGCACAGAATTGGGCTATAAAGGATTCTACATATACACTGGGGTCATCAGGTTTGAAGGGGATGTTGAATTTTGCCTGGTCATCACTTATTCTAGTAGATTTCTTTGGTATAATCTCTAAACGCAGAGGTATTGGTGTTAAATAAAATTAAGAATTCAATACACAGGAGGTTCAGATTCAAATGTTTACTAGTGTACACCAGGAGGCAAAAAACGTACAAGTACAGAATTTTGTCTGACATGAAACAGGAAGCACACAATTTTATATAGGTTTAACATTCAAGCTGTGCCCACCTTACTGACGTGGTATGTCACAGGGCATCATCATCACTTTAGCTTACAGTCCTCTATTCATAAAAACTGCTGATGCTGTATATTTTAAAAAAGTTTTCCTCTAGTAACAATACAGCCTTGCTATCCACCTGGTCAGACATAATGTCTTTCTGTAAAGTTACTTTTTCAAGGTGTGGACTAAATGGACTGGAAGAGTTTGTAGTTATGAAATCCAGAAATCTCTAGGCTTGCTTGTTAGGGAATGTATAAGTCTCTCAGAAGATGGAGGGGTAACTGACATCCCCAAGAAGAATGGTGTATGGCTTAATGCAAAGGATACTCCATACTAGTCAGGTAGGAGGTGTAGATCAAGCGGGTCATGGAGGGAGTATAATTAGCTGTGATGTGATAATGGTTGCTGTTAATGGTACGTTGTATGTGAGGAAGTTCTAAAACATTATCTTGTCTAAAAAGAGTTGAGGTGAAATTTTATTTCACAGCTATACAAGCACCTTCATCTTTAGTGCCTTTATCTAGTGCAGAGGGCCTGAACATGTGATATGCAGTGAAACCCTGCACTGATGGGGTGCAGTCAATGGTCTTGAATCAGGTCTCCATGACGATGCAGTTATCTATGCATTCTAGAGTTATGAATGTCTGTAGGGAGTGGAGCTTTTTTGTTAAGGCTCCTAGTATTTAACAGTAACACCTTTGTGTTACCCAGATTTTTTTTTTCATGTCAGAACACTCAGTGATCTTTCTTCTTTTAAATCTTCACTAAAATAATACTTAAGCAAGTCATGGATTTGTTCTTGTTCCCATCCTGGGTGAAAATAACTATGCGTGTACTCTTTGTCTTTCCTCTGATGTTCTCTCTGCTTTATTCACTCACACTTCTTCTCCCTCTCTCTCTTTCTCTGCTCTTCTCCTTTCCCCTCCTTTTGGTTGTAGCCAATCTCCTTACCTCTTCTTTACATGTCGTTGCTCCATATACAGTTTTTATCACTGTCTTCCCTATCCATTACCTAGCTGTAGCAGCCTCCCGACCTGAGCTATGTATCCTATCGCATCCCCTAGCTCTTTTTTCTCTCTATCTGTAACAGCTCTATCACGTCAACTGACATTATTTTACTACAGTCTTTTGACCTTTTAACATACTCAACAATCATCCAATTATTAACTTAGCAATCACAAATCAGTCACTTCTCGCCTATAGCCCTCTTCTCATTTCTTTTTGTATCTCTACATTGAAAACTATACTAGAATGCCTTTTTCTACTGTAAAGACCATACTATAATGTTAAGACTGTACTGTAATACCTTTTGTACATTAAAGAATAGGTTCATAGGTGTGTACTATGGTAATGGACCTGTGGGGCTTTGTGCAGCCTGATGTTAGGTCCTCTATCAAGTGGAGCCACATGAAGTGATCCCTGGGGTGAACTTTCTATTTCCCATCTACTCATCAAGATTTCTCTTGAAGACGGCCAGTGAGGTGCTCTGCTTGACATGAATGGGAAGTCTATTCCAGAGCATGGGCAGTCTCTGAGTTATGAACCAATCCCTCCAGCATGTTCTGTTGATTGTGGTAATGAGGTTGAGGTCTCTGGAGCATGTAGTGTGGAGGGATTGGGATTTCTTTAGCTGTAGCATTTCTAACAGAGCTGGGTCAGACATGGTGTTGTAAGTCAAGCAGAGATTGCCTCTTAGTAGACGATATGAGACAGAGAATAGCTGGAGTTTTTTGAGTCTGTCTGTGTAGGACATGTGTTTAAGGCCTAGGATCCTCTTCGTGAGGTACTTTTGTGGCCTCTCCAGCTGTTCCCGGTGTCTAGTGAGGTACATGCCAAATGGGGCATTATACGCTATGATTGGTATAATGAGGGAAGAGTAGAGAGAAATGATGACCTCTTTCTTCTTGGATGCAAACCCCCTGGTAATGAGATGTGTCACATAGAAGGACTTTCTGACCACAGTGGCAATGTGGTGGTCGAAGGAGAGGTTGCTGTCAACCTGTGTCCCCAGATCTCTTATAACCCCTTCAGTGTTCAGTGGCCTCCCATCAATGTGGTAATTAGTGGGAACTGAGTTTTTCCCAAAGGGGATGACGATGCATTTTTTGGCATTAAACTTAAGGCCATGGTTTCGACACCAGTCATTGACCTCAGTGAAGCCTTTCTGTAGAATGTCTGCATCACTTGGGGAGTTAATAATGGCTCCCAGCTTGCAGTCATCTGCTAACTTGGTCAGCCAGAGTCCCTCTGTGTTGGCCTGGACTTCTGAGAAGTAGATGGCAAATAGGAGAAGACCCAGGACCAATCTCTGTGGGACTCCACTCGTGACTGGTCGGCAGTCTGACTTGGAGTCTGCTACTTTCACACTGTGGGATCTATCGGTGAGCCAGTTTGCAACCCACCTAACGATATAGGGGGGTTGATGCCTAGTTTGGTGAGTTTATCAATAATCCACAAGAAAAGAAAAAAATACCAAATAATCAGAAGCCAAAAAGAACAGACCAACCACCTTGTTAACCACGATTTATGTTGAGCGCTTTTTAACCCACTAAAGGGACTTCCTCAGAACAATGTAAAACAAACACCTAGCTCTTTTTATACTCCACCCTAATTAAACAATTAAGTCACTAATTATTAAAACCATCAAAAAATACATCAAGTAATACATTTAAAAATACATTTAAAACAGAAAAAATACATTCACAAATTGTAATAAAAAAATTAAACATGGAAACTTCATTGTTTTTATGTATAACTAATATATAAAAAAATACATAATGTTGGGTTACCAACATAATTTATATGTCCCTCATTTCCCCCAAAATATTACGCAACTTTAAAATACTAGAAATAGTGATCATTTCATTTATTTCAGGGTAATGGGAAGCATTTAAAAACAGTTGCCATTTTAATTCCATAATATCTAGATGCACATCTAATATTCTTCCCTGCACATCTTTTTGCAGCTGTTGCACCACCATAAATTTAAACCTATGCCCTGCATTTGTATGTATATGTCTGTACAATGGACTTGTTATTCTATTATTCCTTATGTCACCTATCCTCACTTTAAATTTCCTACAGGTTTTCCTAATATAAAATATGGGGCTGTCCTGACATTTAGCCATATATGTCACATTAGTGGAATTACAGTTAAAATGTCCATTTATATATATTGTTCTTCTATTTAACTTAAAATCTTTCCCTATTTCCAAAATGAATGAACAGTACATACAGCTATTGCACTTGAAATTACCCATGGCTCTGTTGGCTGTTACCTTCTCAACCCTCCTTTCTAAAATATTCTTGAAAGATCTGTCTTTCCTATATACTATTTTGGGAGTTCTGCCCACCTTCTGTGCAATATTCTCATCAAATTGTAATATCTTCCAATTTCTTTGAATAATATCAGTTATAATATTGACTTCACTGTTGTATGTTATTATTAAACTCATACATATATTGGTATTGTCTGTGTGGCCCACCATTGAAACTGCTCCCCCTGAATAAACATTGTTTGCATAATCTAAAATGGGCTTATAAATTCCCATATCCCGCTTATTTATAACCTCTTTGGATATAGCTGACAACATGTTATTCAGGTAACCCCTCTGCCTAAACATCTGCAAAATTAATCTGTCCATTAAACAATATGTATAAATGGACATTTTAACTGTAATTCCACCAATGTGACATATATGGCTAAATGTCAGAACTGCCCATTGTACAGACATATACATACAAATGCAGGACATAAGTTTAAATTTATGGTGGTGCAACAGCTGCAAAAAGATGTGAAGGGAAGAATATTAGATGTGCATCTAGATATTATGGAATTAAAATGGTAACTGTTTTTAAATGCTTCCCATTACCATGGAATAAATGAAATGATCACTATTTCTAGTATTTTAAAGTTGCGTAATATTTTGGGGTAAATGAGTTACATATAAATTATGTTGGTAACCCAACATTATATATTTTTTTATATATTAGTTATACATAAAAACAATGAAGTTTCCATGTTTAAGTTTTAATTAGAATTTGTGAATGTGTTTTGTCTGTTTTAAATGTATTTTTAAATGTATTACTTGATGTATTTTGTGATGGTTTTAATAATTAGTGACTTCAATGTTTAATTAGGGTGGAGTATAAAAAGAGCTGGGTGTTTGTTTTACATTGTTCTGAGGATGTCCCTTTAGTTGGGACGAAAGCGCTCAACATATTGGAATAAATCGTGGTTCACAAGGTGGCTGGTCTGTTATTTTTGGCTTCTGATTATTTGGAGTTTATAAATAATTCCTGAGTGAGGAATGGAATTAAAGGCCTTGGCCAGATTGAGGTATGCTGTATGAACTGCCTTTCCTTCACTCACAGTTCTGGTGACTGACTCAAAGAAGTCAACCAGGTTGAGCAGGCATGATCTACCTTTCACAAAACCAAATTGCGTGGGATCTAGAATTTGGAGATTCCCTATATCCTTGTCAATTAGGTCCATGATGTTGCGCTCCATAGCCTTACATATCAGACTCATCAGGCTAATGAGGCAATAATTTCCAGGATCTGTAGTCGAGCCTCCTCTATGGAGCAGTGAGCCATTCGGTAGGGACAAAGCATGAGGTGAGGCTGTGAGTGAACAGAGCGCACAGATATGGTGCCAGTTCACTTTCTAATTCATGTAGAACACAGCCAGGGATACTTTTGGGTCCCATGGAAGCTGTATTCTTGGCCTTGGACAATTCAGCTTTAACCTGTGTTGCAGTAATGCTATGTGCCTGGCATTCTTCCGGTATTAAGATTGGTTCTTTAGGGGGGGGGGGTAAAGTTGGCACGGAATCTGTCGGCCAGTATACGAGGTACCATTGTGCAGTAACTCAGAGCAAATCTGGGTATTGCCATGGAAATTCTTGATATAAATGCAGAAGGCTTTGTGGTTGTTTTTAGTGTCTGCTGCAATTCTGCCTTTGTAGATGGCTTTGGAGGTTTTGATGAGGGATCTCAACTTTTTGTTGAGGCTAATAAGGGAATTTCTCCAGTCTTGGGACTTCACCTTTTTTTGCAACAGTTTCTTCCTTCTGTTGTAGAGTTTATTAATGGCAAGTGACCACCAGATTGGCTTCCTGTATTGCCCTCTTCTCACAAGTTTCATTGTAACTGCAGTTCTTACATATTTATACTTCATATATTTTGTTTAATTGTTTTTAAAAATGTTGTAACATGGAACCTTTCTCCCCAGGGCTCTGCTGAAAAGGGGCTCTTTTTGGCCCAGTCGGACTTTCCCTGTAAACAAATTGCAAATAAATAAAAATGCCATGTTGGAAGCTTTTGAAGACTGATGTTGCCTAAAGAAGGCACTATGGGGGTATAGCATGTTTTAACCAGTAGGATCATAGGAAGTTACTAGGCTATTAGCCCTGAGGCCCTTATAAGCCTAGCCAAGAGTTTAGCCCATGTTTAGACAAGTCAGCACCCAAAGCCACTGTCCAGCAGGGACACAGGTGGAATCCCAGGGCTGTATTTTCTGTTTCCCATCCAGTTATCCAGGTTGTGCTTAAAAAGGGATAATGAGGTACTCTGCTTGATGTGGACAGGGAGTCTATTCCACAGATGGGGGAGTCTCTGGGACACAAATCTGTCCCACCAAGTCCTATTGATGTCACAGACCAGGTTGAGGTCACGCTTGTGGGTTATTTGAGTGGAACTTGACTTGCAGATATGCAGCAGTCCCATCAAGGCGGGGTTTGAGATTGCTTTGTATGCCAGACAGAGGTCACCTCTGAGGAGTCTGTATGAAACTGAGTAGACTTTTAGCCTATATGTGTAGGGTAGATATTTGTGACCCTGGATTCTCCTGGTGAGGAACCTTTGTAGTCTCTCCAGCTGCTGCATGTGCTTTGCGAGATACATGCTGAAGGGGGCATTGTTCTCAATAACTGGCCTTAAAAGGGAAAAATATGGGGATGTTATGACCTTCTTGTCCTTGGATGAGATACTGTTACTTATGAGGTGGGCCATGTAGAAAGCTTTCTGTACAATGGAAGCAACATGGTGGTCAAATGTCAGGTTGCTATCAACCTGGGTGCCCAAATCCCTCATGACTGATTGCGTGCTTAGGACGTTGTTATTAATGTGATATGTGGGGGCATCACTCTCCCCAAAGGGGATGATGATGCATTTCTTTGGCATTCAACTTGAGGCCATGTTTCTGGCATCAATCATTTGTTTGGGTAAGACCCTCTTGGAGGATGTCCACATCACTTGAGGAGTTGATGACAGTGCCCAGTTTGCAGTCATCTGTAGACTTGGTCAGCCATAACCCACTGGTTTTGGCCTGCACCTCAGAGAAGTATATTCCGAATAACAGAGCCCCCATGACTGATTCCAGTGGTATGCCGTTTGTTACGGTCCTACTGCTTGAGGTGGCTTCCCCTATTTTGATTAGGTGGGTTCTATCAGTGAGCCAGTTTGCTACCCATCTGGTAACATATGGATTGATGCCTAGTTGAGAAAGTTTATCTATTATGCCCGAGTGAGAAATAGTGTCAAAGACTTTGGCCAGGTCAAGGTTAGTGGTATGCACAGTCTTCCCCTCATCTATGGCTTTGGTGACTGTCTCAAAGAAGTTGACCAGATTTAACAGATGTGACCTCCCCTTGACAAAGCCAAACTTTGTGGGGTCGAGTGTTTGGAGGTTGCCATTGTCCCTGTTAATGAGGTCCATGATAATCCATTCCATGGCCTTGCAGATCAGGCTAGTTAGGCTGATGGGTCTATAATTTCCCAGATCAGTGAACACTCCACCTTTGTGTAAAAGGATAACAGTGGCTGTCCTCCACTCAGCTGGGACAAAGCTGCTACTCAGGCTATGGTTGAATAAGGTGCCTAATGGTGCTGCAAGTTCATGCCTGAGTTCATGTAGGCTGCAGCCTGGGATGTTATCGGGTCCCATGGAGGCTGTATTTTTTGTCTTTGAGAGGCAGTGATGACCTGTACACTAGAGATAAGGGGAGAGGGGCAGGTATTGGAGATGTCCTGATTTACTAATGGGGGGGACAGAGGGGTGAAGTTTTCACTGAATCTGTCAGCCAGTAGGTTGGCTATATCTACAGCATTTGTGTATGCGGCGGATTTGACCACTAGTTCTGAACAGATCTGGTTGCTTCCTTTGAGATTGTGGACATAGGTTCATAGGTTCATAGGTAGGTACTAGGATATTGGCCCTAGGGCCTATATAAGCCTAGCCGAAAAATGTACCCTGGCTTTCGCCACCCAAGAAAATTATTTTCCTGTGCCCCTGTCAAGCAGACCCACAGAAGTGATCCCTGGGGTGAATTCCCATTTCCCATTCAATCATCAAGATTTTTCTTGAAGAGTGCTAATGAGGAGCTCTGTTTGACATAAATAGGTAGTCTGTTCCAGAGTATGGGAAGTCTCTGGGACAGGAATCTATCCCTCCAGCATGTTCTGTTTATTGTGGTGACAAGGTTTAGGTCCCTAGAGCATGTAGCTCGGAGGGATTGGGATTTCTTTAAGTGGAGCATGTCCAACAGCTCTGGGTTTGACATAGCTTTGTATGTTAGGCAGAGATCGCCCCTGAGTAGGCAATATGCAATGGAGTAAAGCTGTAGTTTTTTGAGATGGTCTGCGTAGGGCATCTGTTTGAGGCCAGTAATCCTCTTTGTGAGGTATTTCTGTGGTCTTTCCAGTTGTTGTAGATGTCTTGTTTGGTACATACCAAAAGGGGCGTTGTACTCTATAATGGGTCCAATGAGGGATGAGTACAGTGGGACAATGACCTCCTTTTTTCTGGATGAGAATCCTTTTGTGATGAGATGAGCCACATAGAAGGATTTCCTGACCACTGTGGTGATGTAGTTATCAAAGGAGAGACTACTGTCCACCTGTGTCCCAAGGTCTCTTATCACATTTTCAGCATTAAGTAGACTACCAGCTATGTGGTAGTTCATGGGTACAGAGTTTTTACCAAAGGGGATGACAATACACTTTTTGGCATTGAGCTTTAGGCCATGGCATGGTCATATGTGAAGAGGGCCTTATGATTATCTCTAGTAGATGTGGCCAATTTGGACTCCAAGTTGGCTTTAGAGGATTTCACTAGTGCTCTTATTTGCTTGTTCAGGCTAAGAAGAGATAGCTTCCAATTGGGCACCTGAGATCTGGACCCTATAGCTGTACCAGTGGGGAGTCTTATTGGAGACCTGGAGAGAAAGGGAGAAACTAGCCCCAGACTGACTGTGATCTCTGTGTGCTCTTAAGGGAAGTTGTACTTTACTGTGTGTATATTTCTTATCCTTTCCATATATGGACACCCCTCACTGGTGTTAGTGTTGAGGATTGAGGCTCCTTGATTCCTGGGCCAGTGCACGGGCATCACATATTAATTGGAGGAAGTGGAGAGATTGAGGCTCCTTGATTGCTGGGGCCAGTGCATGGGCGTCACATATTAATTGTTTGGCAGTGGTGGGATATCCACACCACATATTAATTGGTTGGCAAATACTAAATGGCTTGTAGTGGTGTGGATAGAGTGAATTCCTGTAGCTTGTGTACAGTGATCACTGAAGGTGTTTTGTACTCTAAATCAGCCATGCAGTGAATACTCAGACTTCAGATCACAGTTGTTTTATTTCTTTTTTTAACTTAGTTAGTCAATGAGAGCAGTCAGCATGTCAGCAGAGGAGTATGGAAGGCTGACAAGGAGCCAGCTGGCTGAGATGTGCCAGGCTAGAGGACTGGTGCATGGAAACCTGACTAAGGTAGACATGATGGCAGCTTTGGTCACAGCTGCATCAGAAAACAGCACCCAGGAGGATGATCAGACTGGCAGTGGAGATGTACCACCCTCAGAAAATGGACAGCTCAACCTTTCTGCAGGGGATTTAAAAATCCACCTGGAGCTAAAGAGACTTGAGCTGGAGGCCAGGTGTTTGGAAACAGAAGCAGCTGAGAGATGGAGACATCTGCAGACTGAGGAGAATGAGAATCTGCTACGCCTGGAGGCTGAGGAAAAGGAGAGGTAGAGGCAGCATGAGAAGGAGATGCTGACTCTTCACCAGAGTCATGGAGGTAATGGGGAAGGGAGTAATTGGACCCCAGTAGCACAAAAGGTCAGTAAATTTCTTCCACAGTTTAAAGAGGGGGATAATTTTGATAGTTTCATTGATATGTTTGAGGGGTATGTAAACAGTATGATGTTGACCAAAGGCTCTGAGGACGGTTCATGACCCCTTTACTCGATGGTAAAGCTGTAACTGTCTTGTCTAAACATGCTGATTGTGAATATTTTGATTATACTGCTGTTAAAAAATCGCTTGTTAGAATTGTTTAAGCTAACACCTGAAACGTATAGGAAGTTTCGTGAGTATAGAAACTAGGTAGATGAAAGTGTGTGTAAATATGTTGCTGAACTGAGCACTTATTTTCATAGGTGGGTGAGTGGATGTCAGGTTACCACTTTTGAAAGGCTGGCAGAACTTTTGGTGAGGGAACAAGCCCTTAGCACTTTGCCTGAGGACATGAGGATCTGGTTAGCTGATAGACAATGTGCTACTTCAGATGAGTTGGGGAAAAAGGGAGACCTATACCTAGCAAGCAGGGCATCCCTGCACAGGAAAGGGACCCCCAGTACTGCTCATAGGTCTGAAGGAATCTATGATGGGCAGCACAGACTGCCTGAACAGAATCTGCCAGTAGCAGGGGAAGCCACTAGTCCAGGTACACATCCAGGACCAAGGGTTAAATGTTTTGTATGCAACCAGTGGGACCATGTGGTATGCAGATGTCCACGGAGGCAAGGTGGTGAACAAAAGGTGAGAGAGCCAGTAAGTGGGAAAGACAAAATGCCAATAGTAGGTTGTCTTGAGACAACAAGGGTACTGAACTACCATCCTGCAGATGTCCTGATAGGTAAGGATTTGGATGAGGCAGTACCATGTGTTTATGCAGTTATACGCAGTCAGGCTAGGAGGCAAGCATGTGGGTCTGGTAGCCAGACAGACTGCATACTTGCAGCCAAGACTGGTGAGGTGGTTACTTCAGGGAGGGAGCTACTCTGTGGCAGTGAAACTGAAGGTGAGCCACAGTTGCTTGTGGGTACTGATGTTCCCTTGGACAGACAGACTGCAAAGGTAGAGGTGAGTAGTAGTACCCAGGATGACAGTGAGGCACCACTGTCAGAGGATGCCAGACTTCCTGTGGAAGGGGAGCTGGAAAAGGTTACAAAGAGAGAGTTGAGACAGGCTCAGCTCTCAGATCCTACATTGCAAGGCCTGAGGCAGGTAGCTAGGGAGGCACCTGATGCTCAAGGGAAGGGGGGATCTGTATACTGGGACAAAGGGTTACTGTATAGAAAGTGGACCCCTGAGGGAGGGCTAGAAGGTGAGAGAATACAGCAGTTGGTAGTTCCTAGAGCCTACCGTATGGTGCTTCTAGTCATAGCACATGATATTCCCTTCACAGGTCATATGGGCATAAAACATACCAAGAGACATATTATACAGAACTTCTATTGGCCTGTAATTTACAGAGATATAACAGGGTACTGTAGGACCTGTGAGCAGTGCCAAAAGGTAGGCAAGGCAGGAGACAAGATGAGAACTCTTTGATGTCTTTGCCTGTGATTGAGAAGCCATTTCAGAGGGTAGCTATGGATATTGTGTGGCCTCTGAGTACCCCAAGTTCCACAGGGAAAAAGTATAGCCTAGTGGTAGTGGATTATGCTACACAATACCCTGAGGCAGTAGCTCTGTCCTCCATTGAGGCAGAAAAGGTGGCAAATGCTTTGTTAGAGATTTTCAGCAGGGTAGGTTTCCCAAATGAAATACTGACTGATTGAGGTGCCAATTTCATGTCAGACCTGCTGGCTTGTCTGTGGAAGTCCTGTGGGTTGAAGCACCTGAAGACCACCCCTACCATCCCCAGACTAACGGTCTTGTTGCGAGGTTAAATCCTACAATCAAGTCCATGCTACGGGCATTTGCAGACCAGTTCAAGAGGGAGTGGTACAAATATTTGCCCCATCTGTTGTTTGCTTACAGAGTGGTTCCCCAGGAATCCACAGGTTTTTCACCCTTTGGGTATAGGGTGAGGGGACCTCTAGATTTAATTTGAGATGAGTGGGAAGGTGAGTGTGAACCTCACAAGGAGTCTGTTGTGGCATATGTCCTAAACCTCAGGACAAGACTTAGGGAACTCATGGGCTTGGCCCAGGAGAACCTAGCAGAAGTCCAACAACAGAAAAAGATGTGGTATGACAGGAATGCTCAAGCTAGAGAGTATGCTGTGGGGCAGCAGGTAATGGTTCTCATTCCTGTCAGACACAACAAGCTGCAAGCAGCTTGGGAGGGACCCTATAAGTTGCTAAGAAAGGTAAATGATGTTAACTACATGGTGGAACTGTTAGGCAGGAGGCAGGGGCACAATTTGTGACATGTTAACATGATGAAACCTTACCATGATAGGGAGGCCCTTGTACTGAGCATTTGCAGTGGATTGCAGGAGGAGTCTGAGGGAGATCTGGTGACTGATCTCCTTAGTGAGGCTCGGACTGACATCTCAGTGGAAGGGGTAGCAATATCCCAGCAGCTATATCCTGCCCAAGTTCAAGAAATCCAAGCAGTGTTACAGGAGTTTGGGGACATGTTCACTGGGAAGCCAGGCTGCACCCACCTGGTGCAGCACCAAGAGGATACAGGACCCCAAAGACCTATTAGGCAGGCTTC
Source organism: Protopterus annectens (assembly GCF_019279795.1). Classification (NCBI taxonomy): domain Eukaryota; kingdom Metazoa; phylum Chordata; order Ceratodontiformes; family Protopteridae; genus Protopterus; species Protopterus annectens. Next base: position 169,348,935 of record NC_056726.1, read on the forward strand.
TTATAGGGTGCCTGAGAGAGTCAAACAGACTCTGAGGGATGAGATACAGGAAATGTTGGAACTAGGGGTAATTCAAGAGTCCAACTGTCCCTGGGCCTCCCCAGTGGTGCTGGTACCAAAGAAGGATGGCAGCACCAGGTTTTGTGTGGACTACAGGAAATTAAAGTCAGAGTCTTACCCCATGCCTAGAACAGACGAGGTCCTAGAACAGCTGGGTGGGGCTAAATATCTTACAACCATTGATCTTACCAAGGGTTATGGGCAGGTGACTTTGACTCCCAGTGCTAGAGAGAGGTCAGCCTTTGTGACTCCTTTTGGCTTGTATGAGCTCACAAAGATGTTTTTTGGGATGAAAAATGCCCCAGCAACTTGCCAGAGGCTGGTAGATCATATCCTAGCAGGAGCAGGAGGATTTGCCCTTGCTTACCTAGAGGATATTGCCATCTACAGCCATTCCTGGCAAGAGCACCTTCAAAATGTCAGGGAGGTGCTGGGCAGGCTACATACAGAAGGCAGTGTTGACCATTAAGCTGAGCAAATGTCAGGTGGGTATGGCAGAGGTCTCCTACCTGAGACATAGAGTGGGGAGTGGTAAGATCAGGCCAGAATCTGCCAAAGTAGAAGCCATTAAGGCATGGCCTGCACCTGTTATCAAAAAGCAGGTGAGGGCATTCTTAGGGATAGCAGGGTACTACAGAAAGTTTGCCCCCAGTTATAGTACCATAGCTGCTCCCCTCACAGACCTGACAAGGAAGTACAGAGCCAGCCAGCAAAATGCCAAGTTGCTAAGATGGAGCCTAGGGTTGCAAGCATATGATATGTCAGTGCAGCATCGCAGTGAGATTAGCAATGCCAACACAAATGGGCTGTCAAGACAAGGAATGGGGTAAGATATACTCAGATAGACCTAACAATCTCAAGCAACATTTCTCAAGGGTCAGTCACTTGAAAAACTAACTTGAGTTCTTCAGGGGGGAGATGTGTGAAGATAGATGAAGGCTGCCAGCCTAGCCAGATAGAATTTTGTAGATAATTCTGATATTTGTAAATATTAATGTAAGCCACAGGCTTGTTCTCTTAAATGTGAAAAGACTGCATTGGATATTGAACTGCAAAAATGTAACAACAGTGCACTCTGCTGTAACAAAGCTGATAAGTCAATTCTTTGATGTCAAAATTCGGAGCCGATATGTCTAGTTGGAGGCATCCTGCCTATTGTTTTAAGACCAGAGTTAATGGCTAGAATTTGCATGTATAAATGTCCTTTATTGCTCTGGTTTCTGACCAGGTGTAAATAATGTAAATGTAGTTTCTGTTAGCCTGGAAACACCACAAAAGTGTGAAGAATGATGTCATGTGAAGCAGCTCTGTGTTATCAATTTAAAGAGAAAGAATCAGAGAACTCTGAGCATTTGGCTTGAGAACATTCAACATCACCAGCACTGCTGTGATCTATATGTAAGTTATTTAGAACTGTGTTTTCTATTAGATATAGCTAGGAAATAGGAAGATTAGACTAGTTTGTTTTTCTGTGATATCAGAACTTTTCTACGGTATTATTTTAAGTGTTTCTCTGTGATTTCTGAACTCTTGACTAGTACTAAGAGGTATTGTCTTGTGTTTTTTTATGTATTATTAAATATTTTTTAACCTTACAACTGTGGCTGTTTTATGTGGAGTTAATTTACGCTCATTGCATGTATATAGTGATACTGTACCAAGTCACTCTATTAAGCCTTGACTGTTCAGTCACACTTACCATTTGGATAATAATATTGCACAGTAATAATTGGACACCCTTTCAGAAGGGCCTTTGAGTACCTGATATTAGTGGGTGGTGGCAGCTGGTGCTACCTTTTAGACTGGGCAGAAAAGGGGCACAGCTGGAGAACCTGTGTCAGCCTTCCCCAGAAGTGTCTGTGTGGTTGCATAAACTCTTATCTCAAAGTGTGTGTGTGTGTGTCAGCTACTTGGACAGGGACACAAAGCACTGGTTGGACAGAGAGGGTGCTGGAGGTTTTAGCTTGCCCACTAGGCTGAGATCCAGACCCTATAGCTGTGCCAGTGGGGAGTCTTATTGGGGACTTGGAGAGAAAGGGAGAAATCAGACCCAGACTGATTGTGATCTCTGTGTGCTCTTAAGGGAAATTGTACTTTACTGTGTGTGTATATATTATCCTTTTTCTATATGGAAGCCCTTCACAGGTGTTAGTGGTGAGGATTGAGGCTCCTTGATTGCTGGGCCAGTGCACGGGCATCACGGTAATTACTAGGTTTGAGATGCAGGAGTGTTTTATTGTTTTATTACTTCCAGGGTTTTCAGACATCTGAGATATAGGTATTTGTTCACACAGAGATGTTGAATTCTGTTAGTTTTTGACAAAGGGGGTTTAGCTTGGGAACTAAATGTCAGGTGACAAAAAGTGATGTCATCCAAGCTAACCCAGCAGTAATATTTGATATTAATTTTAGAACTCTCTCAGAGAGAGACTGGGCATTTTGTATCTTGTCTTTGACCTAGAAACATCCACTCATCATCACCTTCTCCACTTGCCTTGCTGTAAGTTTTTAGGGCTTAGTAACTCTTTTAAATTAAGATAGGAATATAGTAAAGTGTAGCTTAGATGTTTTCTTTATTTATTTTAGACTGTCCTGCAATGTTGTTTTAAATATTTCCTGTGATTTTGAACTCTGATGTAACTGATTACTTACTGAGTATTGTCTTTTCTTTACTATTTATTATTAAATATATTTAAACCTATCTTTGTGGCTGATATCTGTGAGGTGTATTTAAGCTCTGAGAGTACTTGCATGTCTATTTGGTGACAGTGTACAGGCCACTCCTAAATAGCCTAGCAGTTGGTCAGACTACCATTTGGATTACACAGTAGGATTGGACACCCTTTGTTAAGGGCCTTAAGTAGCTGATAAAGAGTTGTCTGGTGGCAGTCAGAACTACCTTATAGTCTAGGCAGAAGGGGACATAGCTAATAAAATGGTGATACCCCTTTCCCAGATGTATGTGTGTGTGTGTGTGTGTGTGTGTGTGTGTGTGTGTGTGTGTGTGTGTGTGTGTGTGTGTGTGTGTGTGTGTGTGTGTGTGTGTGTGTGCATGCGTGTGTGTGTGTGTGTGCATGTGTGTGTGTGTGTGTGTGTGTGTGTGTGTGTGTGTGTGTGTGTGTGTGTTTGTATATCAATCAAATCTCAAAGTGTGCATGTGTCAGCTACTTGGGCAGGAACACAAAGCACTGGTTTGACACAGAGGGTGCTGGACGTTTTGGATTGGCCACTCAACTGAGATCTCAGTCCTATAGCTGTGCCAGTGGGGATTCTTATTGGGGATCTAGAGAAAGAGGGAGAAACCAGCCCCAAACTGATTGTGATCTCTGTGCGCTCTTAAGGGAAATTGCACTTTACTGTGTGTGCAATTGTCATACTCCCAGGGTGTACATTCCCCACTGTTGCCAGTAGTGTGAATTGAGGCTGCTTGATTACTGGGCCAGTGCAGGGGTATCACAGGAGGAACAGAAGATAATTCAAGGTTAGGAAACTAAGGGGGTTGGCTTTCCCAAATGTTCTCTCTGTATTACGTAGAATGAGCTAATGAGACTGGACTGGAAAAAGTGTCACAGATCAAATTTACAGTGGGGGTGGGCAACTGCAAAGCCATCAAGTTTAAGAACAAGACAACAGGAGGGAGGGAGAGTGGGAAACTATGCTACAGCTACTAGCTGCACTATTTTAGGCAGAAAACTCTACAGAAATGTTTATCACAGCAGGAAAACAGCAGTGAGACACTAAATGAAATTTTTAAACAGAAAAAGGAGCAAAGAGACTCTAGAGAATGCTTTTTAACTGCAAACAAATTGGTTATATGATACACGTCTTGGCAGGAAAATCAGAACAAACAAACAGATGCTTAACAAATGGAGAAAATTTCTAGTTAATACCTTTCACACAGTGAAACTAACTTAAAAAGTTTTACAAACAGTGAGACAGTAACAAAAGTGATTTAACAAGCTCTGTAAGGCATACAATTGTAGCACAACAGTGCAGATTAGTTTATAGCAATAAAATACAGTAAAAAGTATGCCGCAGACAGTAAAAACTGCAATAAATGGTATGAATAAGCAATAACTAGTAAAATAAGTAAGAAAATAAGATGCTTATTGTTACATATCACATATCAGAGTTATGGTCAGTGCCCCTCCTCTGTTCAGCTCAGTGTGAATAAGCAGAAACCCTCTTAAAGGTAGACTTAAGTACCAGAAGTCTCAAACCTGAAACAACTTAATAAAAAGCTTCTGTGGAAGTCCTGGTTATTAAAGGAACAAAAGTGCTAAATCATTGTGGTGTGCCTTAAATTACCTGTTTTTTTTTACTTAAAAAAAGCTCAAAAAAAACAATGTGGTGCTTACTCCAAGCTAATATATAAAAGCTTTGGGGAGATTGGTACAGGATATCCTAGGCAAAGCTGTTTGGTCTGTCTGCCATCTCCTCTCAGGGTGATATATATTGGACCCACTTTGAATGAGACCAGAAGCTAAGCTAATTGTTGAATTCAGTTATATTTTGCTCATAATTTGGTATCATTCTCATTGATGGTAAAATGATGTGCAAGGACAGGTTCATACCTGCCTTGGATACATATTCCAAGAGCTCCATCATGTCTCTATTAATATAGTCCAAGAAGGTACATTTTAAGTCATTTACTCCCATGCATATTGTGATATGTGTACTTGTAGTGCAAGAACTTGAGTGCATATGTAATGTGGTGAATCCTGGCACCTGATAGGGAACTGACCATGGCCCTGTCCATGCTCAGCTTTGTGATTGTGCATCTCTTTGTTTCGTTATGCAGTCACCTATAACTGGGATGTTGGATTGTGTGGAGGTTTGCCTTATGGCCTTTTGAGTTGAGATGCTGTGAGTCTTAGACGCAGATTTTATGGTGGGTGCTGCCTGAGTTGACCGTTTGTGAGGTTGCTGAGAGTATTTGCTTCTTAGGTTACATTTAGGAGGCCTTTCTGATGCATTACTTTTAAGAGCCTCGGTCTATGTAGGTTTATGTGCTTAATCTGTACTGTGTGTGATAGAAACAGTACAATGTTGTGTGTTACTGACAAGCTGTGCTGTTTGTAGTGGCTTTATGAGAGAGCTTTGCCTTCAATAACATTACATAGTTACATCTCTCACACACCATTTTGGTATGTTTTACAAGTAGGAGGTTGTCAGTAAGCATGAGGCAATTGTTTTGTTGTCCCATTTCAACCAAGCTGGCTACAGAGACAGTTTCAAAGTGCCAACCCATGGTTCCAGATATTAGCTAATTTGAGATTCCAGGGAAGGGCCACCAGTGGGGTTTGGAGTTAAATTGCTGGTGTGCTGTCTGTTTAAAACAAATAGCTTACATCTACATGTGAAGAGCAGTGCATTTCTTTGCTTAAACCAAGGACTCTTCAAACAGCTATTGACCAATAATGACACAGGACATTTTGAAGATGATTATAGAGAATGCTTAGGGTGTGAATGTCTGTGTCTGTACAGAGCACAATTAACCCCCACCACCATGCCAACACTTATAATTTTTAACCATGCAGAAAAGTTTAAAAAAATCAAATAGCTCACTGGCCAGTAGCAGATCTGAACACTTTTTAAGGTTCTACAGTAATCAAAGGCATAGAAATTATTAGGTTATTTTCTATTCTCTGTAGAATGCAACAATAGCAATTTCAACTGAGATCAAAATAAATAACTAAAGAACCAATACAATAAGTCAGTAAGAGGGTAAAGGTACTTATCCAAGGTGTTTCTAGGCTGGTACTTTTGTCAAATCCAGCAAAATTGGTCACAGTCAGTGGTGAGAATACCAATCTTTGAGCAGCTCTGAACAAATGAGGCACAGGCTGCAAAAATGTGGGTCAATTATAACAGCAGAGTAAAGTTTAAAAAGATTCAAATGACCAGCTGCCCAATAGCAGGCAAGTACACTTTAAATTCTTACAGTAATTAGTGGCCTAGAAATGGCAAGTTTCTTCTCTACTTTCACTAGAGTGCAACCAAAGCAGTTCCAGTTAGACAATAAATAACCAAAAATTAAGTGCATAGCTAATACAGTACTTCAAGCCGCAGTGGTGCAGTGGTAGCATTGTTGCCTCACAGCAAGAGGTTCTCCTGTTCGATTCCTGGCTGGAGCGCCTTCTGTGTGGAGTCTGCATGTCCTCCCCACGGTCGAGTGGCATTCAAAAGACATGCATAGAATGGGCGTGTCTTCATTGAAGGTTGGGTGTCGAGCTGGCACCTTGGCACCCGTAAAAAAAACATCTACTGCCAGTCATTAGCAGACCGGAGTTCCGCTGTGGTGACCCCTAACTGGGAAAAGAAGAACTTAAGCTAATACAGTACTTCAGTATGGATGCAAAACACTTTATCTCAGGTGTTTTTAGACTGGTAATTTAGTCAAATTGAGTGAAATGTGATGCAATCAGTGGTGAGGATGCCAAGCGTTGAACAGCTCTGAGTGAGTGATTGTGACTGCAGTCCCTTTAATTTTGCCAGAAAAATCAAAAACGTTATGAGGCACAAACCAAAATTAGGGACAGTTGAGACCAACTGTTTCTGTCTTACACATATGCAGATATGCCTATCATTTACAGCTACTTCTATGAATGTGACAGTTCACCTCAGATTTTGATTTCATTAACTGAATGATATGAACCTGTCAGAGTACAGTGTGCCCCCCCCCCCCACACACACACACACACACACATGCCTCTCAAACTTAGCTCAAGAATCAAGGAGAAAGCTAATAAATAATGTTGAACAAAGGACTGAAATCAAAATCCGGTCAGATATTGCCATTATATTCTTAGAGAGTTAAGAAATAACATATCATGCTTTTTTCTGAAGTCTATTACTTCAGAATTTCAAATGTTTGACATTGTTTTCTGATTATAGTGTTATTGACTTGTCAGAAAAAAAACACACAATTTGTAAGGAACAGACCAAAATATGGGATGAAAAAAAATCAGTGGCATTCTACAAAAAAGTGAAAGTTGAGAGCATCTCTGTCCACCACACACACATATAATTGTAAGTGTCCATTCCACCCATTTGTGTGACCATAAACACACACCTCAAATGTTTGACAGTAATTAAATTTATAAATAAATACAATAATAATTACCACAAATAATTTTTTTCTTTTTCATTGACTACTATCAGAATATAGTGTGTAGACCCCCAAAGCACTCAACCTCTGTAATCAAGCATAAAGCTCCCAGCCCCTCAGATCAAAGTGAAAAAGCCCTGAGTGTTCCCTAGACAACGCTTGCTTGCTGAAAGAACAGCATTAAAAACCTGGTGAGCTCTGCACAACAAGAGGTGTATGACTTGTTTGGGAGGTTGTTCATTTGCATAAGTGCTCATGTACCATAGGATGGCAAAAATTGTGGAGCTGCCAAGGTTGCCATGGGGTAGTGGAGGTTAGGTCACACTTCTCAACAGTAGTATGGCTCAGAATAATTAGCCACCATCTCCTCTCTAGCCCTGGATTTGGGTCAGATCTAGGGTGATGTTGAGGTGGGACTGGTAGACCTACTGAAGGAGGATATGAGCTGACTGGTAGCTCATGTTCGGCTGTTGAGTGGTAGAGGCGAAAAGGAATCAAGGAGAAAGTAAAAAAATGGTGATGAAAGGACCAGGTTTGAGGACAGCTATAGTGTCTGAAAGAATTTCTAAGATTGTACTATACTGGATTTAACTGGAAACAACTGAAATGAAAGTCTTTATTGGTTAATTTCCCAAACTCATGCTGAACAGGTGCCAGTCTCTTCTTTATGGGCCAGATCTTGTGTACTTTTCAAATGAATTCTGAGGCTTTATTAGATGTTTACAATAACTGAATATTGTCTTCTTTAACAGTGCTGATAAACAATAACAGTCTGTAGAAATGCGGAATGCTTGTTAGTAATAACAGTGCTGCTAAATATATCCAAAGTTTCTGCACCTGTCTTCTGATTGTCCTGAATAATGTAAACTGAAACAGTCTTTATTTGACCTGTCTTCTGTACTCAGGCTCGAGTGTCTCTATTACAGCTTAGTCTTCTCTGTAATGTCAGGTCAAACAAACTGACTGACTTCACTAACTGTATCTGAAGTATATTTTAATAATACCAAAACTCTGTAATGCTTTACACGCCTTCATAGCCTTGGTTCTCAGGCCTTGTCTTGTTTTGCAGTCTTTTAGGGGCCTAGCCATCCTGTTATCTAACATTTCCTTGATTCTTCCCTTGAGAAAAAGAACACAAAAAGAACAGTCTGTAGCCTTCCCTTGGGAAATGTTATTTCTCATGCTTGACCAACAAGATTATTCTTTCCTTCTGCTTTAACTGTCTTTTATAAAATGTTTGACAGTACATATTTTATCTTTTAGTCTACATAATGCCTAATAACTACTTTCTCTAATCTAACAGTCTCTATATCACTAGAAAGCTGCTAAAATAAGAGGTTTTGCATTAGTAGCTATTTATGAGGAATGTTAAGGCTGAAACTCAAATTTCTATCATTCTTTAGTGATTGCAGTCCTTATTAATTTACCAGAAAAAACACACAAACTTCAAATGGAACAGGCCTAAATATGAGGCACAAATATCAACATTCAGCAAAATGAGAGACAGTTGTGGTCATCTCTCCACTCATACACACACACAGATATGACTATCACTTAGCCACTTGCATGACTGTGACAGTATGCCTCAAATGTTGAAATAAAAAATGAATTAAAAAATAAATATATAAAGAACTATCACACATGAATTTATGTTCTCAGCTCAATGTAAGAAAACAGTGTGCAAATTTACCCATGTCTGTCAACCTCAGCTCAAAAATCAAGAAGAAAGCTCTCAGCCCTGAATGTACCTCAGACAACTCCTGTTCATTTACTGATACAGTTGCTGAATAGACTGGAGGGAGGATGGAAGCGAATGATAAATGCCAGCTCATCTATCCTGGAGAAAGACATATGTCTTGGCTTTTTGAAATAATATCTAATTTAGAGAGTATTGATCTCTGTGCTGTAAGCAGTATACCACTCGACTGGGAAGTTGCTGCTGTACAGAAGTGTCCATGCACCTCCTAAAGGCAAAAATTGAAGAGCTCACAAGCCTCATGTGGGGTAATGATGGGTTAGGGAACACTCACTGACAATATGAAACTGCACCAGCATCCTCAGTTTCACCGTTTCCAGATGTGTGTGATGTTGATCCTGGGGGAAACTGGGGAGGTCATCTGGTGGAAGCTAAGGGTCAGATATGGGAAGATGGAAGAAAAGGTCAAGGAAAAAGGCAAAAGATAATAGTGGGTAAAAAAACAAAATCATTCCTATCATCTTTATATACTTAGAAAACTGCTAGAATAAAAGGCTTTGCATTAGCAGTTTTTTCTGAGGGCTATTAAATTTGAAACTCAAATATCCGGCATTCTTTAATGACTGCAGTCATCGCTGAATTGCAACACAAAACACAAACATTGTGAGGAACAGACCAACATATGAGACAAAAAAATCAAGGACATTCTGCAAAGTCAGGGATAGTTGAGAGCATCTATACCCCCCAACATACACACACCCACACTCGCATCCAGTTACAACCACCTGTATGACCATAAACCTCAGATGTTTGATTGTGATTGGATGAAGGAGTAAATATATAAGCAGCTACCATAATGGAACTTATCTTCTAAGTTCACTGTTCTTGAAATACAATATACACCTTTCTCAATGCTTCTCAACTTCTTAGCATAAGAATCAAGGAGAAAGCTTTTGGCCCAGTGGAGAAGAAGGATAAAGCTCTGGGTACATTACAGAAAACCCCATGTAAAAGTAATATCACTGGCACTGGAGGACATGTGCAGGGAAGGATGGGAATGAGCAGCCAACATTAACTTGTACATCCTGTAGGAAGGGAAGCTACCTAGGCTGACTCCAGTAGCAGCATTAACAGCCTGGCGAGCTCTGTGCTGCTTGTGGTATTCCACTTGTTTAGAGGTTACTCATTTGAAAGAATTCAGCTCCCAAAGGCAGAAAGTTTGGAGCATACAAGGCACATTCAACAACAGCAAAAATGACACTGCATCAGCATCCTCAGTGTCTTTGCTGGTGCCTGGGAAGATAAGGCACGTATAATAGGGTGAATGAAAAGAGGAGGTGGTGGCAGCTACCTGGTCATCCACAGGCAAATAAAATAGAAAAAAAATCAATGAGTAATCTAACGAACAATGGAGGACAAAGGACCAAATCCACAATCAGCTACAGCCTTTATGTACACAGAAAGCTGCTAGAATAACAGGCTTTGCATTAGCAACTTTTTCTGAAGTCTCTAGAATAAATGTCTTTATGAAGAACAAGCCAAAATATGAGGCAAAAAAATCAGGGGTATTCATTAGTGATAAGTGAGATCATATATTCCCCCACAGAAACACATACACACTCACACATGTGACCGTCAATTACAACCACGTGCATGACAGTGACAGTGCACCCCTGATGTTTGACTGTGTTCAGATAAATGAAATACATAAATAACTTCCACACAGGAATGTATCTACTCAGCTCACTGTTGTCATAGTACACCGTGCAACCATCTCCATATATTTTTTAACTTCTTAGCTCAAGAATCAAGGAGAAAGCTCCTAGCTCCATGGAACAGAGTGATAAGGCAATGCAGTTGCCTCAGATGACTCCTGTTCTGTTAGCACCACTGGTGCTGGAGGATAGCAGTGAGTGGAAGATACTGGTTCAACCATCTTGGGGAAGAGAGGCTGTCTAGGTTCACTGCTGTATTGTCATTAAGAATACAGAGAGCTTTGAACTGCAAGCAGCATATTGTTTGTTTGTAAGACTGTTAATGTGTGGGAATACCCATGTACCTCCAAAACACAGTAACTGTGTAGCTTGCAAAGCTGCTGCCAGGTGGTGGGGTTAGGGCTCATTCCCTGACGGCACTATGATGTTGCACCAGTGTCCTTGATCTCTTCACTGGACTTGAACATGGGTCAGGTTGAGCCTGAGGGAGTTTAAGGTAGGTCCAATAGGCCGTTTGAACAAGAAGACAAGCTATTGGGAGAAAGGGTAGAAATAAAAACAAAACAAAAAAAAAAAAACAAGGAAAAAGTTAATATTAATGGTGGGTATAGGACCAAAAATCACAAATAGCTATTTCATTTCTATACTTAGAAAGCTGCTAAAATAAAAATATTTGCAGTAGCAGCTTTTGTTCTGAGAGCTATTAAGTCTGAAACTCAAATATTTGTCATTATTTAGTAACCGCAGTCCTCACTAATTTACCAAATATGGATGAATTTTATGAAGAACCAGTCAGAACATGAGGCAAAAAATCTGGTATATTGCGACAAATCAGAGATAGTCAAGAACATTTATAGGTTCATAGGTTCATAGGAGGGTACTAGGCTATTGGCCCTAGGGCCTATATAAGCCTAGCCAAAAATGTACCCTGGCTTTCACCACCCAAGAAAATTATTTTCCTGTGCCCTTGTCGAGCAGAGCCACAGAAGTGATCCCCGTGGTGAATTTCTTATCTCCCATCCAATCATCAAGATTTTTCTTGAAGAGTGCTAATGAGGAGCTCTGTTTGACATAGATAGGTAGTCTGTTCCAGAGTATGGAAAGTCTCTGGGACAGGAATCTATCCCTCCAGCATGTTCTGTTTATTGTGGTGATAAGGTTTAGGTCCCTAAAGCATGTAGCTCGGAGGGATTGGGATTTCTTTAAGTGGAGCATGTCCAACAGCTCTGGGTTTGACATAGCTTTGTATGTTAGGCAAAGATCACCTCTGAGTAGGTGATATGCGATGGAGTAAAGCTGGAGTTTTATGAGACAGTCTGCGTATGGCATCTGTTTGAGGCCAGTAATCCTCTTTGTGAGGTATTTCTGTGGCCATTCCAGTTGTTGTAGATGTCTTGTGAAGTACATACCAAAAGAAGCATTGTATTCTATAATGGGTCTAATGAGTGATGAGTAGAGGGGAACAATGACCTCTTTTTTTCTGGATGAGAAACCTTTTGTTATGAGGTGAGCCACGTAGAAGGATTTCCTGACCACTGCGGCGATGTGATTATCAAAGGAGAGACTACTGTCCACCTGTGTTCCAAGGTCTCTTATCACATTTTCGGCATTAAGTAGACTACCAGATATGTGGTAGTTGATGGGTACAGAGTTTTTACCAAAGGGGATGACAATACACTTTTTGGCATTGAGCTTCAGGCCATGGCTTTGACACCAGGCATCTGTCTTAGTGAGGCCCTTTTGTAGTATGTCCACATCGTTAGGAGTTTCGATTATGGTTCCTAGTTTGCAGTCATCTGCAAACTTTGTTAGCCAAAGACCTTCTGTGTTAGCCTATACTTCAGAGAAGTAGATACCAAACAGGAGAGGACCTAAGACTGAACCCTGTGGTACTCCACTTGTCACTGGTCTGAAGTCGGATTTGGAGTCTGCTACTTTCACAGTGTGTGTTCTGTCCGTGAGCCAGTTGGCAACCCATCTTGTGACTTATTCCTAGTTTAGTGAGCTTATCTATAATTCCAGAGTGGGGGAATGGTGTTGAAAGCCTTGGTGAGATCTAGATAAGCTGTGTGAACTACCTTACCCTCATCTATGGCTTTGGTGACTGCTTCAATGAAGTCAATCAGGTTTAGGAGACATGATCTGCCTTTTATAAATCCGAACTGGGTAGGGTCCAGAGTTTGGAGATTACCAATGTCTTTGTTTATGAGTTCCATGATGATACATTCCATGGCCTTGCAGACCAGGCTCGTCAGGCTAATGGGGCAATAGTTCCCGGGGTCCGTCATGGCTCCCCCTTTGTGTTGTTGGGTAACCATCATGGTGCACCATTCAGTGGGCACAAAGGCTGAGGTGAGGCTATGACTGAACATGGTACTTGGGTAGGGTGCCAGTTCATTCTGTAGTTCGTGTAGAATGCAGCCTGGGATATTGTCAGGTCCCATGGATGCTGTGTTCTTGGCTTTGGAGAGTGTGTTTTTTACCTGTGCAACCGTGATTACAGGAACTTTGCATTCTTCCAGTATAGAGATGGGCCCTCTAGGGGGTGAGAGGGGGGTAAAGTTAGCACTGAACCTGTCTGCCAGGATGTTGGCAATATCAGTTGGTTCTGTATATTTAGTGCCACTGTGCTATAACTCAGAGCAGATCTGAGTGTTGCCATTGAGATTCTTGACATAGCTATAGAATGCTTTGTGGTTGTCTTTAGAGTCAGTGGCAATTTTGTTTTCGTAACTAGCTTTGGAGGATTTTATGAGGGATCTCAGCTTCTTACTGAGGTTGACCAGGGCGTTCCTCCAGTCATGGGATTTTACTCTTTTTTGCAACAGTTTCTTTCTTCTGTTGTAGAGATTGTTTATGGCAGAGGACCAGCAGATCGGCTTCATTTTTTTTGGAGGATAGCATCTTGGTTCTATTAGGGATAGCATGATCCATGTACTCGTGTAAGTGCTTATAAAGTGCATTTGTGTAGGATTCAGCAGTCGTAACTCTATTGTCCGTCTGCATGGGTGTCATGAAGTTTGCCACTTCTGTATTAAGAAGTGTGAAGTTGGCTTTGGAGAAGCTTTTTACGGTTCTTTCCCTAATTGGGGGTGGGGGCGGGATGTGGATGTCTAGGGTGATTAGTTTGTGGTCAGAACTGACCAAGGAGGAATTGACCTCTGGTGTGGAACTCCAGTTACCCATGTTGGTAATGACCAGGTCTAGGATATTACTGCCCCTGGTGGGGGTGTGAATAAGTTGATCCAAGGCATTGGAATTTATGAATTCCAGAAAACGTTGAGCAAAAGAGTTAGTACATGAGTAGTTTTCCCAGTTAATGGTGGGGTAGTTGAAATCGCCCATTATTAGGGTGTTAGGTCGTACCCTAATACTTTCCAGTGTATCAAGAAATGAGGAGTGGGAATCCTGGGGCATGATGGGGGGTCTGTAGCAAGCTACAATTTGGATTGCGGTCTTACCCAGAGTTAGTTGCACTTGGATAATCTCTGACGCATTATGTTGTTCAACTAGCCTGGAGGTGTGGATATCCTTAATGAATATGAACACGCCTCCACCTTTAGTGCTTCATTCTGGGTTAGGTGGCCAAAATGTGTGGTATGAATTATAACCTGGTAATGCAGGGGTGCTCTCTGGAGCTTTGAACCAGGTCTCTGTCACTGCACAGATGTCGATGTTCTCCATTTTAAGAAGTGCCTCGAGTGAGTGCATTTTGAGGTTTAGACTTCTAGCACTGAGTAGCATTACCCTCAGATTTTACTTGCTTGTACCTGTTACAGTGGTGAATTTGTCATTTGAACCTTGCCTAAAATAGGCACTATAGGGGTGGCAAGAGCTTTAGCCAGTATCCGGAATCCCCAGGGCGACAGGTGCAAGCCATCTCTGGCAAAGCATCGTGGTCTGTCGATCATGTCATCCCAGGCAGACAAATACTGGATCCCCTAAGAATGACACCAGAAGCTTAGCCAATTGTTGAAGTCAATCATTTTGTCCTTGTACTGTGGCATCATTCTGGGTGATGGCAGGATGCTACTCAGAGCCAGGGTCTTACCTGCCTGGGCTACAAGATCGGAGAGCTCCTCCATGTCTCTTTTCATGTAGTCCGGGGAGGTACGTCTCAGGTCATTCACACCAACATAGACAATGACAGTGTCATATTTGTACTTGTTGTGGAGTGACCTGAGTGCGTGGGTTATGTGGCAGATCCTGGCACCTGACAGGCAGCTGACAGTAACTTTCTCCTTGTTTAGCCTGGTGAGTGGAACATCAGTGTGCCTGACTATAGAGTCACCTATGACTAGAGTGTTGGGTACGTTGTTATGCCTTATGGGCTGTGGTTGAGTGGCACACTGAGTTTGTGGGCTATGTGTCATTTGGTTGTGTTGGGGGGTGGAGTTTGCTTGCGCTTCTATTTTGGAGGTCCCTGATACTTGGGCATGTTTTTATTGAGAGCCTCAGTGAATGTAGGTGAGTGTTTTGTGTTCCTATGTGTGTGTTTTGGTGGTGTAGGTTTTGAGGGACTATGTGATGAGTGTGGTGTGGTGCAAGTGTTTACCTTCTCCTCTTGACTGTCTAGTCCAGTCTTGGGTGAAGAGAGCTTTGCTTCCAGTTTGGCAATATAAGTGCATCTCTCACAAGTTGTAGTGTTGAGTGGTAGGAGGAGAGGGTTGTCTGTGTACATGAGGCAATTGCTGCATTGCCCCAAGATGCCCAGGTTCATCAGTTAGACAGGAGAAATCACTGGGAGCTGACCCTTAGACATGCCTGGATAGGTGCTTATTTATTAAGTACTAAAAACTGCTTTCCTGTAGACAAGTGCAGAAAGTTGAGTGCTGTAGTAATTTGCAACTTATTTAGTGCTTACAACGAGTTCTGAACAAGTGCTGAGTTCAAAGAAACAAATTTGAGTGCTGAAACTAGAAAACTGGCTAGTTCTAAGAAACAAAATTAAGCTAGAAGGCTTCCCTCCAAAACAGAAAGGCTTGGGGGCTCAGAAGCCTGCAAACAGTTTAGACCACTTATGCCTTGTCCCTACAGCTATTCATTATGGCCATAAATTACAGCCACTTGCATGACTGTGACTACACACCTCAGATGATTAACTGCAATTAGATAAATTAATAAATAACTGCCAAACAGGAATTTATCTTCCCAGCTCACTGCTGTCTTAAAACAATGTTTACTCCCTCACTCCTACCCTGGTGGCTCATACCTCTCAACCTCTTCCTCTTTGCTCAAGAATCAAGGAGAAAGCTAAAACATAAAGTTGATAGACTAACAGGCTATTTTCTTAAGGTTATTAAGTCTGAAATGTAAGTGTCTGTCATTATTCATTGACTCCAATTCTTATTGATTTGACAGAAGAAAAAAAAAACAAACTTTACAAGGAACACCATCAAAATATTTGGCAAAAAACAGGAGCATTCCATGAAGTTAGGGACAGTTGGGAGCCTCTCAGCTGTCTCGCGCACACACAATCTCACACACACACACACACACACACACACACACACACACACACACACACGAGCATGCACGCATACATGACCTGACCATTAATTACAGCCACTTGTAAAATTGTGACTGCACACCTCAGATGCTTGATTGCAATCAAATAAATGAGTAAATAAATACCTCACAGCAATTTATCTTCTCAACTCACTGTTGTCAGAATACAGTGTACAACACCCACCCCTAACATACCTCGCAACATCTCAGATAAAGAATCAAGAAGAAAGCCATAAATCAGCAGTGATCAAAGGACTAAAATTGGGGACAGTTACTGACCTCATATACTTAGAAATTTCATAAAAGAGCATACTTTGCACTAGTATTTTTTTTCTGAAGGCTAAGTCTAAATGTCAAAAGTCTACCATTATTAATGACTACAGTCCTACTGATTTGCCAAAAACAAGCTTACCATGGGAAAAACTAAAATATGAGGCAAAAAATTCAGATATTCTGAAAATTCATCAATGGTTGAGAGCATCCGTGCACACACACACCCCCCCCCCCCACACACACACACACACACACATAGATGTTGTTGTTGTTGCGTCTTTCGGCTTTTCCCGGTTAGGGGTTGCCACAGCAGTACTCCAGTCTGCTAATGATTGGCAGTTAATTTTTTTACGTGCCGAGTTGCCGGCCCTGATGCACAACCTTCATCGAAGGTACGCCCATTCACGCATGTCTCCACACAGAAGACGCTCTAGCTGAGAATCAAACAGAACAACGTCTTACTGTGAGGCAACAATGCTGCCGCAGCACCACCACCACATACACACACACACACACACACACAGATATGACTATAAATTATAGCCATTTATACAGCTGTGACTATCACTTTAGGTAATTTATTATGATCAAATGAATGGTAAATGCATAACTGCTACAAAGGAATCTTATCTTCTAATGTCACTGCTGTAAGAATACATTGTGTAACCTCTTATCTCAAGAGTCAAGGAGAAGTCTTAAAAAAAAATAATATTGGCCCAAAGCCAAAGTCAAGGCCAGTAATTGCTTTTATATACTTAGAAAGTTGCTAGAATAACAGACATTGTATTATCTTCCTAAAGACTATTAAGTCTGAACCTCAAATGTCTGCAAGGAATGTTTCTTTTCAGTTACTTCTGTCAGAATATAGTGCGCAACCCTCCCACCCCACACACACACACACACACACACACACACACACACACTTCAACCTCTTAGCTCAAGAATCAAGAAGAAAGCTAAAAGGTAATGGTGGACAAAGGATCAAACTCATGGACAATTGTCCATATATAGTTAGTTGCTAGTATAACATGATTTGCATTACCTTGTTTTTTTTTTCTCTGAAGGCAATTAAGTCAGATATTTCTGTTAGTTGGTGACTGCAATACTGACTGATTTGTTTGAAAAAGACACTGACTTTATGGCAAACAGACTAAAATATGAGGGGTAAATTCAGGAACATTTTTTGAAATCCTAGAGAGTTGAGAACATCTTTGGACCCCAAACAAACACATGCACATACACACACACACACACACACACACACACACACACACACACACACACACACACACACACACACACACACAAACACACACACACACGTGCATGCAGATGTTCAGAAAATGCATGTTGATGCAAAACCTGTTGTTCTATTAACTTTTTATGCATTAGAGTTATATTTAAAAACTGTTTCTGATTTTGGGGCTTTAACCTACCCCTCCACCCTCCGCTTTATTTTTGTTCCTGCTCTACAGTCAGACATGATGTGTATACATTCACAATGCCTGAAAATGATAAGTACAGGCATTGATGCAGGTGAAAAACATTTGTTGTTGCCATTATTTCTAAAAAAAAAATAGCTGTTTAAGGTGTACAAAAACAGCAAAGTGGTTAAAACTGCTGGGTAAAGTTGCAGGGGGGCTGTCTGTGGGTGAAAGCACTTTATCTTCTCATCATCTACTCATTTTAAGCAATCATTAATCTGAATTTGTAGGGGAAGTGTGCATCTGTGTGAAGTTAAGTTGGAATGCATCATTGTAGCTACACTGGCTACTGTGCGTTTGTGGGAAAGAAGCTAGAGATACACTACCATGCTCATTATTTTTATCACAATCCAGTGTCTGAGGTGTACTCTGTTAACAAAGTGAATATAATTGCTGGATGGGTGTGGCAAGATGTTTGTTAATTGGTAGATGGGCATGGCAAGCTGTCTGTGGATGAAAGTGACTAACATTTTGCTATCTGCTTGTTATAAACAGTCTTTAAGTTTGCTATGGGATTGTGGGAAGTAAGCTGGAATACTTTACTGTGGCCATTTATATTTCCCTGTAATCAGACATCTGAGTGAGTTGTATGGAATTAAAGTGGATATAACTGATGTTGGGAGGAGGGAGACTGTCTGTGGATGAAAGTGCCTTTTCCTCTTGTCATTTGCTCATTTTAAATAACCATTAACCTGGCTTTGAGGGACTACTGTGCAGTTGTGTTAAGTAATGCTTCATTGTGGTTAGTTATTTATGTATTTGAGGAACAAATTGAAATACATTACTGAAGCCATTATTGTAACTTTTTCCACAATTATATACATGAGGTGCATGCAGTCAACAACGTGGCTATAATTGCTGAGTTCATATTAAATAGTAATTAGTCTGGCTTTGCAGGACTAGTGTGCTTTTGTATAAAATATGCAGGAATACCTTTTTGTGGCCATTTTTTCACAATCAGACATGAGGTGCATACATTCGCAATTCCTGAAAATGATAAGTACAGGCATTGATGGATCATAACAGCAGCAGTTTCAGTGGTCTTTTTCATCTTTTATGGTTGAATTGTTCTGAAACTGATAATTTTATTATTTTCATTATTGTTTTGTAAATTTCATTCCACTTCTGGCTGGAAAATGTTGAAGATTACCCATTTAAAACACACTCAAACACATTTTAATTTAGCAATAAATGCTCTTTCTCTGAAAGATAAATATACATTTAAAACATTGAAGAAGGTGAATTCAGAAATAGCAACAAAAGAGTACATGTATTTATGCATGGTCTTAAAAATGTGTGGGATAACTAGGATTTGAAAGCGTCCTGTGTCCCAAGGAACTCAACTTGCCACTATCAAAGGCAGATATTGCCCTTATATATTCAGAAAGTTGTTAGAATAATAGGGTTTGCACTAGTTTGTTTTTTCTGTAGGTTGCTAAGTCTCACACAAATATCTGCATTATTTAGGGAGTGCAATCCTCATTGATTTGCCAGAAAAAAAAGCACAAACTTTACAAAGAAGAGACCAAAATATGAGGGAAAAAGTCAGGGACATTGGGAAAACTTGGTGACTGTTGAGAGCGTATATGCCCCCTACAAATACATGCATGCACACACACACACACACACACACACACACACACACACACACACACACACACACACACACACACACACACACACACACACACACACACACACAGATGTGACCATCAATTACAATCACTTGTAGGACTGTTACTGTACACCTTAACTGTTTGATTGTGATAAAGCTAATGAAGAAATACATAAACAGCTGCCACACAGGAATTTATCTTTTTAGCTCACTGCTGTCAGAATAAAGTGTGCATCCAACCCCATAACTCTCATCTTCTTAGCTGAAGAATCAAGAAGAATGTTCTGTGCTTATAGGCACAGAGGGATAAAGCTCTAAATGCAACCAGACAGCTCCTGCTCCATTAGAAGCATAGACACTGGAGGGACTGGCAAGGGAGAATGTGAGTGAGTGGCCAATACCAGGCTGCCTGTTCCAGAGAGAGGGGTGATGTAGACTCACTGCAATAGCATCATTAAGAAGTTGAAGATATCCACAGTGTAAGTAGTACATAATTTATTCAGTAGGTTGCACATGTGTAGAATCTCATATTCATCCCAAAGGCAAAAATTGCATAGCTCACATAACTGCTCTGGGATGGTGGTGGGGGGTTAGGACACACTGCCCAACAGCAATATGATGGTGTACCAGCATTCTCAATCACCTCACTGTCCCCATATGTGGGTGTTGAGCATAGGGAAGGCTAAGTTGGGTCTGGTAGACCCAGTGAATGAGAAAAGGAGTTTGTGGCTGATAATGGCCAGATGCAAGGTGGTAGATGAGAAAAACAAAAGAAGCAAGGAGAAAGTTAAAAAAAATAATGGTGGACATAGAACCAAAATCAGGAACAGCTACTGCCAGTATATACTTACAAAACTACTAGACAGGCTTTGCACTAGCAAGTTTTTCTGAGAATATTAAATATGAAACTTAAATGTCAGTCATTCTTCAGTGTTTGCAATCCTTATTAATTTGCCAGAAAAAAATGCAAACTTTAAGAGCAAACCAAAATATGAGACAGAAAATTGGAGACATTCTTCAAAGTCAGAGACAGTTGAGAGCATCCGTGCCCTCACACCCATATGCGTGTTCGTGCACACACACACACACACACACACACACACACACACACACACACACACACACACACACACACAGATGAAACCATCAATTACAGCCACTTGCATGACTGTGGCTATATACCTCAGATGCTTGATTGTGATCAAGTGAATAAATACATAACTGACACACAGGAATTTATGTTCTTAGCTCACTGCTGAAAGAATACGGAGTGAATCCCTAATGTCTCTCAACCTCTTAGCTCAAGAATCAAGTATTAAATGTAAAATGATGGTGGACAAAGGAGCAAAATTAGAGACAGATAGACTTAGAAACTTACTTGAAATAGCTTTGTATCAGCATTCTTTTTCTGAAAGTTATTAAGTTTAAAACAAATGTTTGTCATTATTAATGACTGCAATTCTTAATGATTACTATTACCATTACACCATCAAAATGTCCTCTTACAATCCATTACACCCATAAGTAGTTAGCTAATAGTCTCTTATCTTATATGATGCTTACAACCTCCACTACAACAGGATTGCAATGCATTTGATATAATATCTACTTATTCTACTATGTCAACTGTGCAGAGGTAGCATTGTCGCCTCACAGCAAGAGGTTCTCCCGTTCGATTCTCGGCTGGAGCGCCTCCTGTGTGGAGTCTGCATGTCCTCCCCGCGGTCAAGTGGCCTTCGAAAGACATGTGTAAATGGGTGTGCCTTCGTTGAAGGTTGGGCATCGAGCTGATACCTCGGCACCGTAAATATCTACTGCCAATCATTAGCAGACTGGAGTTCTGCTGTGACGACCCCTAACCAGGAAAAACCGAAAGAAGAAGAACAACAACTGTATTCAAATTTCTTTGTATCAGGTTTATCCTGTTCACTGTCTATATCAAATTGTCCTACTTTGAAATTATTGTATACTTTGTATTGTTTTATATTCTAATTATGTCTCTTATGGAGCTTTTTCCACAGGCCTCCACGAAAAATGGGCTCTGTCTGACCCAGTGGACTATCTCAGTAAAAAAATGCCAATAAATATTAAATAAATAAATTTGCTACAAAACCACTGTGGTTTATGTGCAACAGACCAAATTATAAGGCATTCTATGAAACCAGGGACAGCTGAGAGCATTTATGCCCTGCACACACACACACACACACACACACACACACACACACACACACACACACACACACACATGACCATCAGTAAGAGCCACTTGTATGACTGTGACTACTCCTCAGATATCTGACTGAGATGAAATGAATAAATAGATAACTGCCAAACAGGAATTTATCATTTCAGCTCACTGCTGTCAGAACATAGTTTGCAGCCCACTGCAGCGCCCCCCACATACCTTACAACCTCTAAGTTCAAGAGTCAATTTGATAGCTTAAAACAGAAGTGACCACTGAACCAAAATCAGGGACATTTTTTGTCCTTATAAATTTACAAACTTGATAGAATAACATGCTTTGTGTTAGTATGCTTTTTCTGAAGAGTTTTAAGTCTGAATCTCAAATAGCTTTTATTACTTAATGAATGCAATCCTTATTCATTTACCAGGAAAAAAATGCAAACTTTATGAAAATCTTACCAAAATATTAGGCAAAAAGATCAGAAATATTCTGCAAAATCGGAGACATTTGGGAGCATGTATGACTTCCACAGATGTAACCATCAATTATAGGCAATTTCATTACACTGCCCATAGACTTTGTGTTTGATTATATCAAAGGAATAAATAAACACATACATAACTGACAAACAGGAATTTATTTCTCCAGCTCACTGCTGTGAACATACAAAATGCAAGATCCCATTCCCCATAAACATATGAAGCTCTTAGCTCAAAAATCAAGGAGAAATCTAAAGAAAATGGTGGTGGCAAAGGACCAAAATCGAAAACAGCTGCTGCATTTATATTTGTAGAAGAAAATTCCTAGAATAACAGGCAATAATGGAGAACACTAGATCATGCCTGAGTTTTTTGTGCAGCTCTCAGATGTTACAGCTAACTGCTGTTTATCATTTCACCATTCCACATTTTTGTAAATCCTTATATACATGCATATGCATTATTACTGTAATTGAGACTGGTGGCCAGTCGCTACAGTGATATACCAGCTACCAAACCCTGCCTTTCAACTTCTTTGCTCAAGAAACATGGACAAAGCTAAACATATTGGGTAGAAAAATGGTCATATCAGGGATAGTTTTTTTTAACTGGTACTCTTAAGTAATGTAAAAAAGGATAACGAGAACAGCAGGTTTCACATAAACACATTATTCTGGTTAAACTCTTAATATCTGACTTTACTCACTGACTGTAAAGTTCGGTGATTCATCAGGAAAATGATCAAGCATTTTAAGAGGGACACTAAACATGATTAGGCAAAATCAGGGACTTTTGAGAATTATGTACAAAACTGTCAGGCAGATGTCTCTGATAGCTCTCAGCCTTTGTTACTTTCAGAATCAGGAGAACTTTTTTAAATATTACTACAATCAGCATGAGAAGCTGATACTAAGTAAGAGAATATAAATTAGCAAGATTTTCTAATTCAAATTATTGTCATTATTTATAAAGGGCAACACCTCTTTTTTTTTTCTCCTGAATTATCAGTTTGAGATGATAGTGTAGAACACTGGACGTCACTTGCTATTCCGCATCTGCTTTACGCGTGGTCCTGTGTTCTTCATTATCACCAATAAACAGGCTTTCCATTACCATGCTTTTTCTGAAGACAATTAAATCTCAATCTCAAATGTTTGAAATTATTTAGTCACTGCAGTCCTCACTGGTTTGCTAGAAAAAAAAAACTTTATGAGGAACAGACCAAAATATGTGGCATAAAAATCTGTGATATTCTGCAAAATCAGGGACAGCTAAGAGCATCTGTGCCCACCAATACACCCACACAAGTGCACACAGACAGACAGACACACACACACACACACACACACACACACACACACACACACACACACACACACACACACACCTGACCATCAATTAGAGCCACTTGTATGACTGTGACTTGTATCTTAAAATGTTTGATTACTAATAAATGGTTAAATGACTCCATAAATAGCGGCCACACAGGAATTTATTTTCTCAGTTTACTGTTGATAGAATACAGTGTATCAACCACTCAGCTAGTGCAAGGAGAAAGTTAACAGATTAACATTTTACAATAGCATGCATTTTCTGAATTATATAAAGTGTGAAACCTAAGATATTAAGTTGTCTATCTCACCTTCATTCTTGCTGGTTGGGTTCGGAGCCAATCCTCGGCTCCGACTCCGCCATCTTCAAAAGCTCGAGAGCTGCTTACTGGCTCAAGGCCCCCCCTATATCCCATGATGCCTGGCGTTAGATACCCAGATCTTGTTTGCTGCTTCTGCTGTGAGGTTGTTCTACTGGCTCAGGTCGTATAAGCTTTATTATTATTATTGTATTTTTCTTGTTAAAAACTGTATTGGTTAGTGATTCGCCAGCATGTCAAGGTTTTATTAGCATGCAAAAGGATTCAAGCCAGGTTTGTCCTTCAAACGCTAGGTCTCATGGCAGCAGCGATCGTACTTGTCCCGCTAGCTCGTTTTCACATGGGGATTCTCCAGTGGCTTCTTTTCACCCAATGGTCCTTCCAGCAACTTCCCATGTCTTATATAATTATGATCATTCAGGCATGCAAGAAGCATCTTGCATGGTGGATGGTCTCCACATCAGTGCTCCATGGCAGACCATTTGTTCTCCCCCCTCCAGTGGCTACAGTGACCACGGACGCCTCCCTGATTGGGTGGGGGGGGGCATTATCAGGGCAGAACAGTCCAAGGCACCTGGCAACCTCACAAGTATCATCTGCACATAAATGTCTTGGAGATGAGGGCCGTGCTCTTAGCATTGCAGGCTCTTCAGGACTCTCTTCCTACCAGGACCATTGCAGTTCAAATGGACAATATGTCCATAGTGTGATACATCAACAAGCAGGGCGGAATCAGGTCCGACCCCCTATGTCGAGAAGCACTCAGACTCTGGCAGTGGGCGATCTCTTCCCAACGGTTTCTGATTGCAACGCACATCCCTGGGAGGTCCAACGTCATAGCAGACAGACTGAGCAGTGCAATTCTCATGCCTCACGAGTGGTCTCTGAACCAGGTAGTTGAGGACCAAATCTTCCGCAGATGGGGCCAACCTTGCTGCGACCTTTTTGCAACTCCCTTCAACAGCAAGTGCAGCAATTTCTTCTCTCTCCTTCCACTTCCCGGACATTCCCCCAGAGACGCTCTAGTCCACGATTGGCCCCAGGGACTTCTTTATGCACTCATACTGAAGCTAATTCAGAAGGCTACCGTTTTGGGTTGCAAAATGATCCTCATTGCTCCTTACTGGCCTCGACAAATATGGTTTCCGTTCCTGCATCACTATCTTCTCGAACAGCCTTGGACTCTGGACCTAGTTCCAGACCTCCTGGTTCATCAATCGGGCGGGCTGCACCAATCCCTACACTCTCTCCAGCTCACAGTGTGGTTGCTCCACTTCCAACCTTAGCCAGGCTTCCAGATATCTCCCCCTCTATGCGCGAAATCCTTTTGTCATCACACAAATCTATGACCAGAAAAACTTACGCTAGTAAGTGGAAATGTTTTTCTTCCTGGGCAGAGGCAAAAATTATAGACCCCTTTTCAGCCCCACGTACACTCCACTTTGGAATTTCTCATGGAGCTCTTCCATGCTGGGTCCGCTTCTGCTACAATTAGAGTTCAGTTAGCGGCAATTTCAAATTTTTACATTGGCCTGTCAGAAAACAATATCATGTCCCATAAGCTGTGTAAAGCCTTTCTCAAAGGAACCACTCTGCTCAGGCCCCCAGTGAGAGATCCTCCACCACCCTGGGATCTAAATTTGATTTTAGCTTCGCTAATTTTGCCCCCTTTTGAACCTGCAACTTCTTGTTCACTGAAGTTCTTATCTTGGAAAACCCTTTTTTTCTGGTAGCTATTACTTCAGCCAGAAGACTTTCAGAACTACAGGCTCTTTCTATCCATCCCCCATACCTCGTGTTCCACAATGACAGGGTTGTTCTTAGGACTATTCCTTCCTTTCTTCCTAAGATCTCTTCAGAGAGTAACTTGAATCAGTCCATAGACCTTCCTGTGTTTTTCCCTAACCACTCCAACAGGGCAGAGTATAAGTTGCATCAGTTAGATGTTCACAGGCAACTACACTTTTATTTACATAGAACCAAAGACATTAGAAAATCAGATCAACTTTTCCTGTCTTATGCAATAGGTAAACAGGGTCTTCCGGTCTCCAAGGTAACCTTATCCATGTGGTTGTCTTCTATCATCACATTCATATACCAACTCAGGAATAAAGAATTACCAATCAAACCAAAAGGTCACTCCACCAGAGCTTTAGCCACTTCGGAGGCTTTTCAGACTAGGTTGCCCATGGAATCTATTTGTGCTGCGGCTACATGGGCCAACCCACATACTTTCATTTCGCATTACAAGTTGGATTTGGTTTCCAGGAGCAGAGCTGATTTTGGTTCCACTGTTCTGAAGAGTCTTTTCCGATGAGCCACCCAGGATTTTAGGTGCTAGGGACGTTGTCCCAACCAGCAAGAATGAAGGCGAGATAGACAACTTAGCATAAAGAAGTTATGTACCTACCATAACGTTCCATGTTAGTTGTCTTCTTCTCGCCTTCTTTCCCCCTATCCTAGTGGACCGAGAAGAGTTCCTCTTGATTTTGCACTGGCTGAGTCTTCTCTGGCTATTTCCTTTTGCTTAGTAGTCTCCCCAGTAGGATTTATGCATTCTAGGATAGCATTAATTTATTATTATGTCTACAGTTAGACTTACCAAACGAGATCTGGGTATCTAGCGCCAGGCATCATGGGATAAGGGGGGCCTAGAGCCAGTAAGCAGCTCTCGAGCTTTTGAAGATGGACGAGTCGAAG
Source organism: Protopterus annectens (assembly GCF_019279795.1). NCBI lineage: Eukaryota > Metazoa > Chordata > Ceratodontiformes > Protopteridae > Protopterus > Protopterus annectens. Next base: position 169,375,416 of record NC_056726.1, read on the forward strand.
CCGAGGATCAGCTCCGAACCCAACCAGCAAGAAAGAAGGCGAGAAGAAGACAACTAACATGGAACATTATGGTAGGTACATAACTTCTTTTTATTATCATTATTTAGTGATTTACCAGAAAGCCACAAATTTTATGAGTAATGGACCAAAAATATGAGGACAAAATCTGGACATTCTGCAAAATTCTGGATGGTTAAGTGGTATGTTGTTTTCACATAACTTGCCATTCTGAACCCACAGTTATGTAAGGTCCTATTTCTTAAAAAAAATATTAACTGTTAAAGCTAACTTAAATAAAGACAGCTCAGGTAATCAGAAGAACAGACAGCTTTCATAGGACAACTTTTTCATCCCAGAAACAGTTAGATAAAGTCTGGTTCCCCACCACCCACAAAAAAATAGGCACAAGATAATGGAAGTGAAGACATCTGAGGCAGTTATTGCTCACAGATCTTGTTGCATTCTGCACCTAGGGTTAGGTAAGGTCCAGTTTTCAAAACAAAAGTTGCATAACTTTGAATTTTCTCCAAAACATCCACTCATCTGACTGACACAGTGGATCTGGCTTAGATAGATAAAACCATATTAAGAATACGTACCCCAGCCAATTCCAGAGCATGTTTTCACCTCACAAACTGAGAGATAAACAGTAACGAGTAATAACTTACTGCTGCAAGAGCCCTGCCTCACTTATCTGTCTGCTTCAGCTACTTTCTCCAGGCTTGTCTTTCTTCTATTAGTAATGCAATTTAGGGAAAAGCAGGGCATGAACTTAGCCCGATGAACTTTAACTGCAGTACCAAATCAGAATTAGGTGGTTTCACCGGTGACTTCCATTTTCTGTTTCTCGGTTTCCAGGTATACAAATGTATCCAAACAGACACCAAAAAGCCATTTCTGGTCATTACATATCTATTTTTCAAAATTAAAATAGGAATGCACAACTTAATCCAGTACAGCTGAGAGCTACAGATTGCACTGTTACTGTTTCCAAGACTTCTACTTCAGCTGCTTACTGTCTTGAGGAGATTTGTCTGCTTGCATAACCGAAACTTTTCAGGAAAGTTAAAGTCAGAAATATCATGATCCCTTGCAGATAGTAAGGTTTTATTTGGGTCTACTGCAATGCAGGTCCTCAAAGAATGGGATGAGAGGGTAGATTAATGCAGGGAGTCTCCAGTATTTTCAAGTCCCCAAATTCTTCCCTTCCAAACCCTATACCTCCTTCAAAGGATAAAACAAGCAATAACAGACTCCTAAGAAGAAATGGCAGGAGAGAACCAATCCCAAAGCCAGGAAACTAGGACCTTTTCCAAAAAAAGGGCCAAGCACCAGCTATTGAATGAATATACCAGGAGCTGATCAACTTCCCTTCCCCTCCTGCCCCTATAGATTCATAGATTGTAACTAGGTAAATGACCTGGGGGAGGGGCCTTTCTAAGACTTGCCAAGTTTTTCCAAAAGAATAATGATGTCCTGTATCCAAGAAGAACATTGAGGGCCAGGCATTTATAAGCAACCTCTGTCTGTAAGAGTTATGGATGCCAGGCCCAGTGTAAATTTCCTATTCCCCATCCACTGGTCTAGGTTGCACTTAAATTGGGTAGTAGACAAACTCAGCTTCACATGAATGGGAAGCCTGTTCCATAGGATGGTCAGTCTCTGGGACACATATCCATCTCTCCAGCATGTTCTGTTTAAGTCACAGACAAAATTCAGGGCCCTAGACCTCATATTTATGGTACTGTTTGACTTATGAATATGCAGGAGATTCATAAGTTTGGAGTTTGCGGATGCCTTGTAAGCAAGGCATAGATCACCCCTCAGCAATTATAGGAGACTGACTAGAGGGAAAGGGCTTTAACTTGCTCTGTGTAAGCCAGGTTTTTTATTGCTTGCATCCTTTTTGTAAGGAACCACTGAGGTCACTCTAGTTGCTGCATATGCCTGGTCAGGTACATATCAAAGGGAGCATTGTACTCTATGATTGGTCTGATAAAAGTAGATTACAGCAAGATAGTGACCTCTTTGGAACTAGATGCCATGCCCTTACTTATAAGTTGCAAGCATAACAGGCTTTCCTCACCACTGTGGCCACATGTTGGTCAAAGATAAGGCTACTGACTATGTGCGTAAACAGATCCCTGACCACTGGGTCATCTCTTGGAGCATATTATCAACATGTTAATTAGTAAGGATGGTTGACTTCCCAAAAGATGCAATTATGCAGTTCTTAGCATTGAGTTTAAGACCACGGCTTTGGCACCATTTGTTATTCAGAGATAGGCCTTCTTGAAGAATGCTAGTGTCTGCAGGGAGTTGATGGTAACCCCGGCTTGCAATCATCTGCAAAATTAGTCAGCCATTAACCTTCAGTGTTTGCTTCCACTTTACAGAAATACATACCAAAAAGGAGTGGGCCCAGTACCAAGTCTTGGGGCCTCCACTAGTAATTAGCCTCCTAGTGGAGGCAGACTCACCTGTTTTGACCTCCTGGGTCCTATCAGCGAGCAAGATGGCTATCCAGTAGGTGATAAAAGGGCTTCCCAATTTAGTTTGCTTGTCTGTAATGCCTGAGTGGAGTATTGTATCAAAAGCCTTGGCCAGGTTGAGGTACGCTGTGTGAATAGTCTTGTCCTCATCCATTGCTTTGGTGACCCTCTCAAAGAAATCCACCAGATTTAATAGGCATGACCTTCCTTTAACAAAGCTGAACTGTGATGGGTCAAGCATTTACAGGTTATCTGTGTCCTTGTTTATCATGTCTATGATGATGATGATTTTTTCCATGGCCTTACTTATGTGGCTGGTCAGACTTATGGGCCTGTAGTTATCTAGATCGGTGGTTGGACTTCCTTTTGTGCAGGGGAATGACTGTAACCATCTTCCATTCCTCAGGCATAAAACCTGACTGTAGGCTGCACTTGAAAAGTGATTCAAGTAAACCAGAGAGGTCATGTTTCATGCTATTTAGTAAGCATCCCGGTATGTTATCTGGGCCCTTTGACGGAATGTTTTCGGCCTTGGAAAGTGCATTGATTACCTGTTCCCTAGTAATGATTGGGGGATTGTGGTATGCGCTATTTCCTTTAGACTATCTGAGGGTGTCAAAAGAAAAATTAACTTCAAAAAGATCAATAGACGGCAGGTTCAGGTTAAGGCACTTTAATCTTGCAGCAAGGAGACAAAAACATTCTAATACAGAGTTTGTCTAACTAGAATCAGGAAGTGCAGGTATTTTTATACATTTTCTAATAAGACATTGCCTACCAAGCTGACATAGCAGATCACAAGTTTTAACATCATTACTTCATAGCAGCTGTTTGTTCATAATTTTCTGCTTGCACTATCAATTTTGTGAGAAACTTCCTAAGAAAAACAACGTGGCCTTGACGACCACCGGTTAGATACAACTTTCCTCTATGCAATGTTACCATTCAAGGTACTACAGCTAAACTGAGCACAAAGCAAGTATAGATTGCAGTTCATTTCTTTAAACAGTCCTTTGTCTGTCTTTATCTCTTCCCTCTGCAGCTGTGCATGTTCTCATAACACGAACAGAGTTAATTGTTCAAAATCATAACATTCTAGAATATGGTATTGTTTCATTTATTACTTCCTGACCTAGCAGATAATCACCTGCTTCTCAGTACGTTTCCAAAAGGCATAAGCATGAATTTTGCTGTGCTAGCAAACACTAGGTCAGAGGGCATCTTGCAAGTTTCAGAAAGCATACTGCAGTTTCAAAAACATCTTTTAGTCTCATATAAAACTAAGCTGTATATAAAATAGAATGAAAAACGTGTTAACTCTTTTAGCTTCTAATTAGCACTAAGCACACATATTAATACATATTTTTCTGACAGAGGGAAATTGGGAGAGAAATTTGAGCTGAACCTGCATTATTGGGTATTTCCCTTGAGGTTATAGACATAACTGTAGAAAGCTTTGTGGTTGTCCTTTGCCTGAGAAGCTATTTTTTTTCAGTGTTAGCCTGCGAAGTATTAATTAACTCTCTTAGCTGCCTGTTTAGATTGGTCAGGGTTTTTTTAGTATTTTGGGCTTTGTTCTCCTGTGCTTCGACAAAACGTTTTTTTCTTGTGTTGTATAACTGATTGATATTGTGATTCTGACATGGTGGCTTGGCTTTCAGTTTGTTTTATTCTTAATATGAGTGGGCACAATTTGCGCTGTACAGCTATCAATATGGCTGTACAGAGCTTTTGTAAATAGATCAGCATATGCTATGGTGTTTACTGGGTTTGTGGGTGCTTGGAATTTAGCCAAGGTTCATTTAGCAGAGAGAGGTTAGCCTTGGAATAGTATCTAAATATTTTTGGTTTCACTGGATTTAATTTTTATTTAAAGCAGTAATGTCTTGCTGTTCAGATATGATGTGCAAGGACATTATATTGGATGAGGAACATTGCTCCCCATGTTCATGAGTACAAGGTCAAGGATGTTTATACCCCTAGTAGGAGAATGAACCAAGTGTTCCAGCATATTGGTATTAACAAAGTTTAGGAATTGCTGGGCTTGTGCATTACAAGTGGTGTAGGATTTCCAATCTATATTGTTGAAATTTCCCATGAAGATCATATTGGGTTGAACTGTGAGGAACTCAAGTACATTGCAGTACTTAGTATGGGTTTCTGGGACATGGAGGGGGACTTATAGGTTACATGTATATGGTACAATACCCTGTTTATGGTGATTTGCACATGTATAAGTTCCAGCTGATCATACACTTTAACTAGTCTGGATGTGAGGTTGTTTTTAATCTAGACTAAAATGCTTTCATCTTCAGTTCCTTTCTATGCAGTAGCTGGTCTAAAGGTGTGAAAGGCATTATAACCTTGCACTGCCGAGGTACTGTCTGCAACTTTAAGCCATGTCTCCATTATTACACAGATATCTACACTCTCCAGGGAGAAGAGGGCTTACAGGGAGTGGAGTTTCTTGTTAAGACTTCCAGCATTGAGCAGTAACACCTTCAAATATTCCTTCATAGGGTCAGTTAAGTTGGGATTTTATCACCTTGGCATAGCCCTTCCTCTTTCATACAATTTGATCAGCAATGTCTCAGCTTGTTGTCGGATAGTGTCATACACATGGATTTTGAAGGTGATCCAGGAGCGATACAACTAATGTATTAGAATGAAAGTGCTAAACCTACTAAAACCGCAAGTGTACTCCAAGGTGCAGCATGTGTTTGGTTTATTTGTTTTGGTTGTTTTTACATGCTTGGCTTTGTTGAGTTGTTTTTTTTTTGTTTGTTTGTTTTTTAGATGATTTGCTTATCTGTGCAGAGTACTTTCCAGATGCAAGTAGACCTTCTCTCCTAACTCATCCAGGATTTTGGATAAATGTGCAAAAATCATCCCTTACTCCTTCACACAGGATTGTGTTTCTAGGGTGCCTTATAGACACTCTCATACAAAAGTCTTTCTACCTCAGTATAAAGTGGATTTATATTGAGAAGTGTTCCTGAACATTTCTATTCTGTCACAAGCTTCATCCACAGAATTCCTCAAGATATTAATTCTTATGGCTTCTAGGATCCTCATGATACCACTTGCCAAACTGCACATGAGGAAGATTCAGTGATACCTCAAAAACGTGGACCCACCAAGAAATTAGGAAAGAATGGGATTTTGGACACAGATCCTTAAGCAGAATAACTGCAGCCATACAGAGTACTATATTCATAAAGTAGCAGAAAGTATACTAAGAACTAAGCCAACACTGGAGTGGAGAAAGGATATTCTGCCAGTAGGGATGACTACAATTAGGGGTACAGAGAATACGCAATAGGGGGCTGGAATTTAATGGAGGAAGCTGGCAAAGGAATCAAGGTATTGAGAACAAATAATTAGAGAGGGAAAGGTAATAGCATAGGAAGACGTCAAGAAGACATTGGGATTACAGGCTAGTGACTGCCTTCCCTATCAGGGACTGATATCAAAGTAAAAACAAAGAGAAAAGGATAGGAAAAATCCTAAATGAAAGACCTGCAATGGTTGAGTTTTTAATTGAATCTACAACAGAAGCTGTTGTTAAAAAGAGGATAATTTGTAAGACATATAAAATATTGCACAATTACTATAGGAATCAATCAGAACAGGTCAGACAAGATTAGAAAGTGAGATTAGATATGCAGTTCACAAAGAAACAATGGGAGAACTTACGTATGGCTCCCAAATTGGCTTAGTTTCTGGTATCATTCTAAGGGGGTGCAATATTTGTCAACATGGAAGGAGATGGTCAACAAACCATGCTGCTTTGCCAGAGATGGTCTACACCTCCTTCCTCTAGGATTTCAAATATTAGCTAAAACATTGTCTTCCCTCAAGTGCCTTTTTTAGGTAATGCCAAACTGAAAGTACTTCTGACATAGCAAATCAAAACCAAGAAAATCTAAAGGTATCACTGCTCAATGCTTGGAGTCTAAACAAAAAAAACTCCACTCCCTAGAAATTCTCTTTTCTTTATCCTAGAGAATGCTGACGTCTGTGCAGTCACTGAGACATGATTTAAAGCCATGGAGAGCACACCAACAGTGCTAGGTTATAGTGCCTTCCACACATTTACGCCAGCTACTTCACAGGAAGGGACTAAAGGTGGAGGTGTCTCTATTTAAATCAAAGATAAATATACTTAAATGCTGGTGAAACAGGACAGTGCACTAGAGCTGCTCCATGTTCAAATCACCATAGGCAAAGTGAAATACCACTTCCTTGCAAGCTATTGGTCCCCCTCTATGACCCAGGAAACCCATATCATGTATTTAAACTTATTAGAAACACTAACCATCCAACCCAATACCATATTCATGGGTGACTTTAATTACCCCACTATTGACTGGGAATCAAACATGACACCAAACGTACATGCACATAGATTCTGGGATTTTGTAAACACAAACTCCCTGGACCAGATAGTCAGTACACCAACCAGGGGTGCAACCATACTGGAGCTGCTCCTTACTAATATGGGAGAGTGCTTCACACCCCCTACTGTATTACCTTCCCTGGTAAGGTCAGGCCACAAAATGGTCTCCTTTGAAGTAAAAATAAAACCTGGACCCCCAGCTAAACCTGGAATATCCAGGAACTATGCTACTACTAACCTCTTGCTATTAAATGTAAACCTGGCAAAATTTCAAGCCCCCATAAATCACAAGAACATTGCTGCCTATGCAGAACTGTTCACAGAAACCCTGTACAAACATGTTAATAGCTGCATAGAGGCAGCTGTACCCACCAGGAAGAAGTGCTTTACTAACTCAAAAAACAAGCCACCCTGATGGAATCACAAAATCAATAGGCTGTATAACAGGAGGGAGAAAATCATGGCAAAAATTAGGAGGTGCAGCACCCAGCAGGATAAAAGCACTCTCATCAAAATAAACAAACAACTCAGAGGACAAATAAAGTCTACCAAACCCAAATTTGAGGTAAGTTTGGCCTCCCAGGCCAAGGACAACAACAAAGCATTCTTTAGCTATGTCCACAACCTGAAAGGCAATACACAATTGTGTGTGGAGCTCTTTGTAAATGGAGCCACCTATAGTGAGTCAGAAGACATAGCAAACCTCTTAGCTGATAAATTCAGCTCCAAATTTACCCCTCCCTCCCCCTCAACCTTCCCTCAGGAAATATCATCAAATATAACTCCCCCTACTATCACTAGAGAACAGGTCCTTAATGTTCTCTCTAAGACCAAGAACACTGCATCAATGGGTCACACTGCCTACCTTGACCTGGCCAAGGCACTTGACACAATACCCCACTTGGGCATTGTTGACAAACTCAAGAGGTTAGGTGCAAACCCGTATGTCACCCAGTGGATAGCTGACTGGCTCACAGACAGGACTCAGGAAGTTAGAATTGGGGAGTCCACCTCTACAAAGAGGCCAGTCACAAGTGGAGTCCCTCAGGAATCAGTCCTTGGACTGCTCCTTTTTGACATTTACTTCTCAAAAGTCAAGGCCAATGTCAGTGGTCTCTGGCTGACTAAATTTGCAGACGATTGCAAATTAGGACCTGTCATTGAATTTCACACTGACACAAATGTTTTCCATGAGGGGCTGACACAGACAAACATCTGGTGTCAGAGCCATGGACTAAAACTAAATGCCAAGAAATGCATATTAGTATCCTTTGGGAAGTCATCCATCCCCGATAACTTTCATATTGACAACACACCCCTTACAGTTGACCCAGTAGTCACGGACTTAGGGACACACATAGATAGTAATCTAGCCTTTGACCATCGTGTGTCTACAGTGGTGAGGAAATCATTCTATGTTGCGCAACCTATAAACAAAGGTATGGCATCTAAGTCCAAGGAAGTCATTATTCCACTGTATTCGGCATTCATCAGACCTATCATTGAGTACAATCCCCTTTTGATATGTACTTAAACAGGCATATCCAACAATTGGAATGTCCACAGAGGCTTCTAACTAAAGGGATACAGGGTGTAAGTAAAATGTCCTACGCAGACCGCCTGAGGGCTCTATCCCCTTATTCTGTTTCCTACAGGCTTTTGAGGGGAGATCTTTGCCTGCCATACAGGGCATCGTCAGATCCCACTCTGATGGGTCTCCTGCACATCCACAAAACAAACAACACCAGAATTACCAGTTCTAAAGACTTAAACCTTGCCTATGATATAAATAGGACCTGCTGGAAAGATAGGTATGTATCCCAGGGACTACTGCATCTATGAAACAGGCTCCCCATTGATATAAAGCAGAGTTTCTTCCTAACCCAGTTCAAGTGCAACTTGGACAATTGGATGGGAAACCAGAAATTCATCCCTGGTTTGGCACCAATGTCTCTAATGAACACAGGTAACCTGTAAATGGTTCATCTCCATGCCTATGCTTACACTTATCAAAGGTATCAGAACTTGTCAGAAATTTGGGATGCATAGGCTTAAAAAGGCCCTTGTGGTTGTTAGCCTAGTAAACACATAGGAACTTAAATATGCAACAAAATCTGGAAGATTAAGGATTTTTGCCTGGAAGTGTTTGCATTGATACTTTTATACCCCAAGCAGACTCCAAAGAATTTTTCATCAGGTAGATGGCAAATGTTGGAGGTATAATGAGAAACAAAGAGGTACTTGAAAATATGTTTGTGGAATATAATGAGTTGGCGGACTTTAGAAATTCCCTATAGAGTACTTTGTCAGGAATACTGGGTGAGAAAATGAGTGTAACTAAGGAAATGATTTTTGAGCTGGGATACAAGATCTAAATTGCCTAGACATAGTAAGGCCTTGTGAAGTTTAATTCTGGTCGCTGCCAAAAAAGCAATTACTAGAAACTGGAAATCAAAATATAAGTCAACTATACTTGAAGTAGTGAATATTGTGTAACTAAGGAAATGATTTTTGAGCTGGGATACAAGATCTAAATTGCCTAGACATAGTAAGGCCTTGTGAAGTTTAATTCTGGTCGCTGCCAAAAAAGTAATTACTAGAAACTGGAAATCAAAATATAAGCCAACTATACTTGAAGTAGTGAATATTGTGTAACTAAGGAAATGATTTTTGAGCTGGGATACAAGATCTAAATTGCCTAGACATAGTAAGGCCTTGTGAAGTTTAATTCTGGTCACTGCCAAAAAAGCAATTACTAGAAACTGGAAATCAAAATCTAAGCCAACTATACTTGAAGTAGTGAATATTGTAACAGAGATAAAAATCAGGAAGTGAGATGTTTAGGAAAAAGTTAGGAGTACATTACATAGAAAAATGGAAATTGTATGAACAATACATGCAGAAAAAATGTTTTGGAGGAGGAACGAGGTATAGGAGAAGGCAGAAATTTAACAATTTATGTAATGTTGCTTTGATTATATGATATATAACAATATATGTAATGTTTAATATTTGTAAATGTGACTTGTTAATTTGGTTTGATTGCTTTTATATAGATGTAAGTTTGCCTATGTCACAAGTGATAATTCAGTAGAGGTGTTTAAAAACAGTGGACCCAGAATTTGCACTCCCTATATTTTCAACTTCTAGTGCTAGACTTTGTAAAAGCAGAAGTACAGTGGTGGAGGGATCAGACTGCTCTCATTCCAAGGTTCCCCCTTTTCTTCACACCCTAGCACAATCTGCCCTGACAGATTTTTCAGATTTTGCTTGGGGTGCAGTTTCTATGGGAGTCAGTGCAAGGGCTGTGGGATAATTTGTACAAATCAAAGCACATAAATGTCAAAGTAATGCTGGCTGTGATTCATTCCTTAAAGGTACTACATCATCTTTGTAAATGAGGTCCTCTTTGGGTGATTACAGACAATACCATAGTGATGTGGTATATAAACAAGGAGGTAACAGGTCACACCCACTGTGCTGACTAGCAGTGTTAGATTAGGAGTTAGCTCTTCAGCAGTGCTTAACCCTACAGGCTTCAATAATGGCAGACAAACTCATCAGATACTTGATAGATCCTCACGAGTGGAAGCTCATTTCAGAGGTATTCCAGGAATTGATCCAGATGTGGGGAGTACCTCAAGTAGATCTATTCACCTCCTTTCAAAACAGACAACTAGAAAATTCTGTTTCAGAAAACCAAGCCTGGAGAACAGATGCTCTATCATTCCCTTGGTCAGGGATATTTGTGTATGCTTTTTTGCCTTTTCCAATGATTTCCAAGGTACTTCTGAATATTCAGAAAGATTTACCAAAAAGTCATTATAGTGACTCTCCTATGGCCCAATTGTGTGTGGAGCTCTTTGTAAATGGAGCCACCTATACTGAGTCAGAAGACATAGCAAACCTCTTAGCTGATAAATTCAGCTCCAAATTTACCCCTCCCTCCCCCTCAACCTTCCCCTTTTTTTATGGAAGTGGCCAAGGGCAATTACCGCAAACATTTTCACAGGCTGGATATATTCATACAGGAAAAGGGGAGTTTAATACACCTCAGCACAAAACATCTTCAGCTGACTGCCTGGATGATTCAATTTTGATACCTTTTAGGCACCTCTTTAAGGGATATGTGCAGCAGGTACTACAGGAGGCAAGAAAGTCTGCTACTAGAAAGTCATATATTAGCAAATGGAAAAGATACTCTAGTTTGGTGCCTAGCCAATAATCAGGGTCCCTTCAGGTACTTTACACCCCCAGTACTTAAATATTTGTGTGTATTACCATCCTCTAGTCTTTCTTATGCCTTTGTCAATGTTTATCTTGCAGCCATTTCATCTTCTTTGTCTGTGGTTAAACATTTTCTGAAAAGGGTGTTGCACATGAGAACTCTTTGCAGGCAAATTCCTCCCTCATAAAATCTCACTTTTGTGTTTGAAGAACTAACTATGTCACTCTTTGAACCTGCCTCTTTGGCTCATTTGAGGTTCATTACTTGGAAAACGGTCCTTTTGGTTGCTCTGACATCTTCAAGAAGAGCATCTGAGTTGCAAGCTCTTGTGCTGTGGAACAGTATCTTGTTTTCAATATAGATGAAGGATCGCTATGTGGACTAAATCTTCATTCTTGCCTAAGGTAGCTGGCTTGATTCAAAGTGAACTATGCAGCTGTCTCCCAGTGTTCTGTCCCAATAAAAAATGGGAGAAAAGATTCTGCATACCTTGGATGTGCATAGACAATTAAGGTACTATCTTGATAGAAGTAAGTCCTTTTGGAAAGCCAGCCAGCTGTTTATTTCCTATATTAGAACTAAGAAAAGTCTAAAGGCAGCAACTTGGTTCTCTAACCATACATTTACAAAGCACTACAAGCCAGAGTCCTCCTCCAGGTCCATGGATGGCTTTGCAAGAGCCATTCTCCAGGGGCTTCTGGACTCTTGTCCTTCCTCCTCCCAGATTGGGTAAGCAATGGTAGTCTACACAAAGGACACTGCTACAGTGAGAATAATGAACGTAGTACAGTTATGTAAGTTGCACTTACCAGTAACAGGAGAAGCTTGAATTATTCACTGCTGTAGTAGGCTTACCTCCTCTCCATTTTCCTTATTGTATATAGTTTGTGTGAGTTACAACTTTGTTTTGTTGTTTCTATTGTTGTTGTTCTTGGTGTTCTTGCTGTTTAGGTCAAGATAAGCTCCCTTTTTTTAATTCTTTAGGGGCAAAAAAGTCTTGAAGGTTTGTAGTCATTATGGCTGCTTATATTGTTTCATCCAAAAAGGTTTGCCTATAGGCAGCCACAGTGACTATGTGGGAGGGGGTTAGAGTTTTGGTAAGCTAGATGAGTGCTGTAACCTTGCCAGGATACAATCCTTAGGCTACTGCAGCAATGAAGAATTTGATCATCTCCTGATACTGGTAAGTTTAACTTGTACAATTGTACTATCCTATATAGGTATTAGAGATATTCCTTAGTGTTGCAGCTGCATCAGGCTACTATACTGCTCACTTTTCTCAGATTTTTCTTTATATTTTTGCCTTGTCTCTTCATACAATATTTGATTTTCTGGTAAATCATTGAGGATTTAATCACTCAGTAATGCCAAACATTAGAGTTCATTCTTTTTATTGTTCAGAAAATGTGTGTTGGCACAAAATCTGTTGTTTTGTTAACCTTTTAAACCTGTTGTTTAGTTAACCTTTCAAGTGACTTGCAGTAGTATTTAAAAATTGTCCCCAACCTTTGGTGTTCATTCCCCCAACCATTATTTTTGCTTTGTCCGGACGTCTTTAGCAAAAAAAAATTGAGAAATATGCACCGTATGCCCATACCAATTGCAGTAAAATTAAATAAAAATGAAGAAAAAGGATTTTTATCCTGACAAAAGGTAAAATAAAACACATACATGAAAGAGAAAACCATCCTTGAAGATCCACATTATTTTTGGCTTTATCCAGACTTGTTCAGCAAAAAAAAAAAAAAGTTGAGATGTATGTAGAGTACCCCTATGTCAGTTGCAGTAAAACTAGAAAACAAAAAGGTATAGTCTGTTGTTGGCAACGCAGAGTTCTATCTGACTTCCTGCTGGAAAGTAAAATAAAAGACATACCTGGAAGAGTGACCATTCCTGAAGAACTACATTTTTGCAGCTCCTCTTAGTCTGTGGTCACACAACCAGAGACTGTTGAGAAACTGATGTCAGTCCGAGATGCTTGGATTGAATATTAGTAGGCTATGGGTAGGGTGCACATGTCTTATTACTGTGTTCATGGGGTAGAAATGATAGAAGTCAGAAGTTATGCTAAAAAGTAGCATGACTTTTTACTTCCATGTTTAATTTCACTATGGATTGCAGATACCATGGGCTGGCTGCGGGATGCTTGGTGTATTTTTTTTTAACAGACAAAAAGCAGGAGCCAAGGACACAGTCAAAGATTCTGAATGCAGTGTGGAGGTGTGATAGCCCCCCCCCCCCAATTGTTCCTGCACCCTTGCTTACTGCATGCTATCTGTCCTACTTTCAGTTCTGACAATTCATTTGCAGTTCTGTAAAAGTACACTTTCTAATTTGCCTTTCTATCTATTTTACTAGACATACAATCTTTTCACATTTGACTTTAACAGCATGGGCATTTCTGTTAAAGTAAAGGTAAAAAGTGGAAGGCACAGATGGTACATATATCCAAAGTCTTTATATTAAGTTGAAGTATGGATGAGTAAAAGACTTTAAACACTTTACTAGAAATTCAAAGTTTATAAAAAAGGTGCACCACTGTACCTTCCCAAGGAAAGAAGTAATAAATAAAGGTAAAAAGTGGAAGGCACAAACAGGCAGTCACAACAAGTACGTTACTCAGCTAAATAAATCCAACTGGAAAAAATCCAAATGGCAGGTGCTTAATTCTTCAAACCTGGAGATTCACCACTCTGAAATAGTTCTTTCAACACCACTAGACCAAAGTAGCAGTTTCAAACAGAAAAAGCAGCACAGGTAAAAACAGCTGCTTCCCTCCGTCTAACAATAGCTTGTAACCAAGTTCCAAAATCAAGAAAAAACAAGCGTTAGGTGGAATAAACTTTAATTAACATAAAAAGGCGAGCGCTTTCAACAATAGTCTTCCTCAGGCCATTGAAAATGCTATGCAAACAAGGTACATAAATACACTTTCCATTTGAAAAAAATGATGTCATTTCCTGCATTGATTGGATTATTAGACTTAGAGCTGACTGCCACCCAGGCCTGAATGATAGAGTGTCTATCAAGCCTAAGCTTAAGGCAAGGAAGTTACGTTCCTGACGTTGATTATTTTTGCAGTGATATGCTTATGGACTTGTATGTGGATACATTTTAGACATCTATACACACTCCCTTTCCTCCTCCCCCATCCCCACCCACCCCTGCGGTATTCCTGCAGAATTCAGTGTATGTTATGTATATTATCTATATAATGCATTGTGTTTGCTTAGGAACATGAGCTCTATGGGTAGCGGCACATCATCTTTGCTAGATTTGTTTAAGATTGCATTATTTATATAGGTACACTATCTGGTCACTATTCATTCATGGACAGTCTATTTAGTTATGCAGCTTGAGTTGTAAATGACAGCTCCCTTAGATTTTCTTATGGCAAAATTTCTTATGGCCAAACTTTTATGGTTGATTTTTTATATAATTAAACAAATGTGTTTTAGATGCATGAGTAAGATGGGATGCAGTATGCAATGCTTGTTGATAACATTTGAATAAGCATTCCATAAACTTTTTTACCATGGTATTACATTTTTAAAAGTCTAATATACAGGATTTTCCTGCTTTTAGTATCTTTAATAGTTTTGCATGTACGTATTTTGTACGCAACAGGCATTTGAAATTTTAGTGCTACCACTTTATTTTATTTAAACTATTCCTTAACAGGAAATGACATCATTTTTTTTCAAATGGAAAGTGCATTTATGTACCTTGTTTGCATAGCATTTTCAATGGCCTGAGGAAGACTATTGTTGAAAGCGCTCGCCTTTTTATGTTAATTAAAGTTTATTCCGCCTAACGCTTGGTTGTTCTTGATTTTGGAACTTGGTTACAAGCTATTGTTAGACGGAGGGAAGCAGCTGTTTTTACCTGTGCTGCTTTTTCTGTTTGAAACTGCTACTTTGGTCTAGTGGTGTTGAAAGAACTATTTCAGAGTGGTGAATCTCCAGGTTTGAAGAATTACGCACCTGCCATTTGGATTTTTTCCAGTTGGATTTATTTAGCTGAGTAACGTACTTGTTGTGACTGCCTGTTTGTGCCTTCCACTTTTTACCTTTATTTATTACTTCTTTCCTTGGGAAGGTACAGTGGTGCACCTTTTTTATAGACTTTGAATTTCTGGTAAAGTGTTTAAAGTCTTTTACTCATCCATACTTCAACTTAATATAAAGACTTCGGATATATGTACCATCTGTTTTTGTTCATCTGTTCTCCTAAACCAAATAAAGTGAATGGTAGACATGTGCCATCTCCAGATATATAGGTACATTACGAAGGATTATTATTTGGTGTCTAATCATAGCCAATTTGTAATATATTTATTGAAACTGTCTGATCATAGCCAATTTGTAATGTGTTTAATGAAATTGGATGTCAAGGAATTCACCTTGGGAGTGGAGGTCAGAGTTAGTGAACATATATATGTTATTAAAACAACAGCAAATTCCTGCACATTATTCAGACACTCATGGAAATATAATAATTTTATAAGGTTTGTATTCCTTGTATTAGAAGGAGTATTCATAGATGAAGGTTGGGTAACCAGGATATGCCTTTAGAAAAAGGAAAGCAAAGTGGCTGATTTTATGGTTTTATATCAGAAGGTCGAACTTTCAAAAGTTCGAGTCTCATATGGTCAACACCATATGAGCGAATTTTTGAAAGCTCGAAAGTTTCAGCGGAGATCCCCATAGGGAATATTGCTCTTTACTTCACTGTAGTGCGATCTCGGAGTTGGTATATTTTAGTAGTGGGTGGTGTGGGGGGGTGTAGGGGGGCTTGACTCCTGTTCAGAGCATTCAGGTAGGTTTTTTTTTATTTTTGTTTTGTTTTTATTATATGTTCGATGTTTTAAAACTTCACTCATATGGTGTTGATCATATGAGCATCAAAATTTTAAAACTTCGAGCATATAATTTAGACCCGAATTTATTAGGGTCTATGCATCTACCAGAATTAAAAATGAAAATGTGAGTATCAAACCTGTGCTAAAAACAGAGTTTTAGGTTGTTGTTAAGGATAGCTTTTCCCATAAAATGGATTTTGACATTTTAACCTTGGGACTTTGTTTTTATGCATTAATTACTTTATTAGTAACTTTTTGTTGGATATATTTTATTAAGTGACATTATTATAGCAATAACCCACGCCTGGGTGTGGGTAATGCTGGATTTACCCATGGTTGGCGTGGTTTGGTCCCGAGGGCGAAGCTTGAGGGACCAAACAAAGCCAACCGTGGGTAAATCCAGCATTACCCACACCCAGAAGTGGGTTATTGCTATTATACAATGACATTATTTAAGAAAAAAAATAATTACTTTTCTTAAATAATGGCATTGTATAATGCCTCCTTGCTGCCCTTCCACAGCTGTCTGGTATTCATGAGTTCTGATGTACTGCGCATGCCTACGCAGTACATCAGAGCTGTGGGCAAAAGCAATGGAGAAAGCAAGATCTCCATTGCTTTTTACTGTTTCGCTATGTTAAATGGGTTTAACATAGTGAGACAGCTTTAAAATAAGCAACTGAGATCTCCATTGCTTATTTTAAAGCTGTCTCACTATGTTAAACCCATTTAACATAGCGAGACAGGTTTTAAAAAAAAGCAACGGAGAAAGCAAGATCTCCGTTGCTTTTTAATAAGCTATGTTAAAGGAGTTTAACATAGCGAGACAGCTTTAAAAAAAGCAACGGAGATCTCTGTTGCTTTTTTTAAACCTGTGTCGCTATGTTAAACTCCTTTAACATAGTGAGACAGTGTTTTAAAAAAAGACTTATACTAATGGAAAAAGTCTGGGCGACCGGACCTTTTTCCATTAGTATAAGTCGATTTACAGCGTGCACGCTGACCAATCAGCATGCACGTTTTGGAATATTAATGGGGGGGGTCATGGTATAATAGAATATTTTTAATGTGAGCACCATGTTTTGTGTATATCTCTTGAAATGTACTGTATTTTAGGAAGAAAGCACTCACAGTTCTATTGCACTAAAATCTGGTATTTATTTTTTGTTTTATTTTACGTTTAGGTAACAATGTGTTATAGTTGCCCATTGGCTGTTGTTTTTTGTTTTAAGATTATGTCTGCATCTGTGACTCAAATACAGAACTTGCTGTTAACACCTTCCCAGTTATTATTTTACTCACTGCTAGATTCCCAGTCATTTTATTCTGGTAAACATGGCCAATCATGTTCAACCTTGTAGTGAAAAGTAGTAGTAAAAATGTTCTTCAGAAATGGCTGATCCTTTTATTGTTACTAAATTGGATGTTTATGGTCCTTTTTAATGTATGGATTACTCTGTTGAAAGTACTTAAGAAAAATGTTTTCAAATTCAGCAGTTTGCAGTGGGATGTAATATTTTTGAATGTTGCATTATATCTGAATGTGTATCAAAGGATTAAGACTCAACAATTTTCCCAACAGCATGAAGAATGGTAGGCAGTTGTAAATACATACATACATGCATACATACAAATATTTCAAGCACAGACACCAGTGCCCCAGTAGCTTACCAGTATACCAAAATACTTGTTCCCATAATGTGTCCAGGCTGTTCTTAAAAATATCTGTCTGTAATTTGGTAGTCTGTTCCCTGCATCAGCTGCTCCCTCAGATAACCAATTAGTACACTTCTCATTCCTATAGAATCTTCTACATAGATTGTCTAATGATTCTCTACTACATTTTGATACTATTTGTACAAACCACTGGCAAATTTATTTAATTGAAATTAACTTGAGTATATGAATATTGTAGTTAGACATAACAAGTGGCTTCTCAGGGAACACTTGGAGAAGGTTGAACTATTAACACTGTAGTTTAAAACGTCAACAGGTTTTGTGAAGTTTTTTGAAGCAGTATAACATGAAGAACCTGTTAAACAACATGAGTTCAAAAAGATTAATGTGAATATGTTGGCTTATGAAAAGTGTTAAGCATATCTAGTTAAAATTTCTAAGAACAGCAGAGTTAATATTGATTTATTGGCAGCTGACTCAAAAGGTGAGTTAACCAGTCAGAATGCTGTTGATGTAGTGCTTTTTAAAGCCAGAATTTGCAGTGAACAGGGTAGTGGGAACACCTAGATGTTCACAGTGATTAACTGCCAAAATGGGCAAATATCTTCAAACAAGTCCATCAGCCTTATACAACCAGTCAAGGAATGGTAGAAGTTGCAGTTATCACATTAAAGTGAGGTGGAGAACAATGTCCCAGACAAACTCCTATGGCTATTGGCAAGTACAAGCAAGAGGACATTTGTGAACAGGAACCACTGTAACAACCAGTCATTTTACAACAAGAAGCAAGTCTGTATGATTTTAAGTTATTAAACCTTACTGATAGAAGTTTTACTCAGACAGAAATTAAAT
Source organism: Protopterus annectens (assembly GCF_019279795.1). Classification (NCBI taxonomy): domain Eukaryota; kingdom Metazoa; phylum Chordata; order Ceratodontiformes; family Protopteridae; genus Protopterus; species Protopterus annectens. Next base: position 169,393,925 of record NC_056726.1, read on the forward strand.
TGTTCCAAGAAGGCACAAGTTTTGCCCCTAGAATGAGAACAGGGCTCACTGAAGTGGTATCAGCTCTCCAACAGTATACAGGAGAATTCATAGAAGTAGAAATGAGAGGCTGTTTCAGTCTAAGTACCATGTACACCTTGTTAATGTCCACCCTCAGGGTTTACTTTCTTAAGAGGGAGAGGTAGTAACCATTTGAAATGTTGGGACCTGCTAGAGCGAGGCCCAAAACACAGAGACTGAATGGCTGAAAGAACAGACTTACATATACTAAGTCTGAGATGCCATTTCTCTGAATATTCCCTTTTCTCATAGATATAAAAAGAAAAATCTAGCAAAGGCAGAATTTCCACTGTGTGATACCTTAAACCTCTTGAATCATAGGCAACATGGGATATATGTAAATTACCCTATAAGGATATCAGGTGTTTCAGCTAAATGGCAATTCTGAATGCCCAAGACTTTTTTCTTTTACTTTTACTTTTAAGTCTTTTTATGGACAATTTCAGACCAATAAAGCCAAACCTGTCTAGTTGTGGACATGCATGTTTCTGCCTTCTTATGACATCATCAGCAAACATTTCTCTTATGCTGTGTAAATTGTGGAAGAAATTTACTGACCTTTATTGCTTCTGAGGTTTGGTTCCTCCCTTCCCCATTACCTCAATGACCCTGGTGAAGAGTCAGCATATCCTTTTCATGTTGTCTTTGCCTCTCATTTTCTTCAGCCTCCAAACATCTCAGTCTCTCTGCTTCTCCTAATTCCATTTGTTTCTCCTGCCACAGTCTCTCTGCTGATTCTCCTTCCAAACGTTTGGCCTCCAGCTCAAGTCTCTTTAACTCGAGACAGATTTTTAAGTCTTCTGAGGCAAAGCTGAACTGTCCATTTTCTGATAGTTGTACATCCCCAAGGCCAGTCTGGTTGTCTTCTTGGTTGCTGGCCTGCGATGCAGCTGTGACTAAGGCTGCAATCATTTCCACTTTAGTCAGGTTGGCATGCACCAGTTCTTTGGCTTGGCACATCTCAACCAACTGGCTCCTTTTCAGCTTGCCATAATCCTCTGCTGGCATCCTTGCCTGCTCTCCCTGACTAACTGAGCTAACACAAAATAAATAAAACTATTGTGGTATGAACTCTGAATGTCTGCCATGTGGCTGCTTGAGAGTACAAACACCTTCTTTAGTGACCACTGTTTACAGGTTACAGGAGTTCAATATCCACACCACTGAATCCCAATATGTGGATATTCCACCACTACAAACGAATATGTGACAACTCACTGTTTGACCAGTAACCAAGGAGCCTCAATCCTCACCACTGGCATCAGGGAGGATGACAAGTACATATACAGTATTTTCAAATGCAACTCTTTGCATCAAGTGAAATTTCCCTTAAGAGGGCACAGAGACCACAGTCAGTCCAGGGCTGGTTTCTCTGTCTTTCTCCAGATCCCCAGTAAGACTCCTCACTGGCCCAGTTAAAGAGTTGAGTCCTTAGCAAGGGTTCCAAGAGAAGTTCTCCAGCACTCTGTCTGTCCAACTATTCGTGTCCCTGCCCAAGTAGCTGACAAACAGACTCTTGGAGATTTACTTTTACACACACACACACACACACACACACACACACACACACACACACACACACACACACACACACACACCTGGAAAAGGCTGGCACAGGTTTACTAGCTATGCCCCCTTCTGCCCAGACTATAAGGTAGTTATCACTGCCACCAGAACTGCTTATCAGCTACTTTAAGGCCCTTAACAAAGAGTGTCCAATTTTACTGTTTAATATCAATACAAATACACATGGTAGTTTGACCAAGAGCAAGGCCATTATTAATGGCCCACACAATGTCACTAAATAAATATGCAAGTACTCTCAAAACTTAAATATCTCTACACATATCAGTCACAATGAAAGGTTTAAATATATTTAATATTAAAAGAAAACAATACAAAATATATATTCACAGTGACAGAGTTCAAAACCACAGGAAATATTTAAAACAACATTACAGGACAGTCTCAAATAAATAAAGAAAAATATCTAAAGTAAGCTTCACCTGCGGTGGTGGTGCTGCGGTAGCATTGTCGCCTCACAGTAAGACGCTGTCCGGTTCGATTCTCAGCTAGAGCATCTTCTGTGTGGAGACATGCGTGAATGGGTGTACCTTCGTTAAAGATTGTGCATCAGGCCTGGCAAGCCGGTACGTAAAAATCAACTGCTAATCATTAGCAGACCAGAGTTCCGCTGTGGCGACCCCTAACCGGGAAAAGCTGAAAGACACAAACACAATCTAAACTAAGCTTCACTATATTCCTTACTGAAGCTAAGAGAATTACAATAATATAAGAACTTACTAATAAACCAAGGCAGATGTGGTGAATGGATCTTCTAGATGTTGTCAGTTCCAAGACAGAATGCAAAATGATCTGTCTCACTAAGAGACTTCTCAAAGTAATATCTGAAATATTTCTGTTGGGCTAACTTGCAGAATGACATAATTTTTTGTCATCTGACTCTAGTTCCTAAGTGAAACAAACATTGATGAAGCTGGCAGTATTTAGCATCTACCTGTAAAAACCTAACGACAAGGGCTACTCCTCAGATCTCTGGCTGATGCTGGAAGTCATAAAAAAAATTGCCGTCCTTCATGCTGTCAAGGCTAGTAATTAATTCACCCTAAAGGCAATATAGAAAGTTTCTTAGTACAGACATTGTGTCTCCTGCTGCACTGAAAACTGAAAGATACCATCTTTTATGGCATAGCCATAAAGTAATTTAATTTCAGTTGTTTTTCTAAAATTTACTAGACTGATGTTAACCTCCTGTGTTCCAGTTTCAACTGTTAAAATATATACATTTAAATAGTTACAATAGTGCATGGACATTTCTGTTCTCTTCCAGAGGGACACACTGTGGATACATTTCAAACACAAAGACTTTCTAAAATGCCTTTTCAACACACGTCTGTACAAACCAGTTTGATATACGCATGACATACAGTTGTAACACAAGCATCTTATATAAATCATTTCAATATTCACAAATTACATATAATTATTTATAAATTTCCAGCTAGCTGTGATGGCAGTATCTCCTTTTGTGACAGTAGCCCCCAACAATGCCAACATTGTGATGGCAACATGAGAACGTAGATTTGTCTTATCCTTAGAGTTCAAAGATCAAAGTAGATATTACTGCGATTTTATACCTTTTTTTTGGTACGGTGACTAGCATATTTTATGCATCTTTTGCCTATATGAGCACCATTAGAGGGTATTTTAGACTTTTGGTCACCACCATCAGATATAAAGAAACTGTAAAAAGATGTTGAGAAAAAGAAGTTATTGACTAGGATTTTTCAGAAAATAGATGAGTAGTAACAAGTGTTTACATTTTTTAGTTCCCCCAAGTTTCCTAAACTCAGTGTTGTTGAAAAATCAGTTGATAAGATTGTCCAAGCTCCCTTTGAAGGATGATGAGTTGAAGACAGATGTACCTGTAACAAAATGTGTTTTTGAACAGGGGTTACAATGTTACAATGAGGGAGACAATGATGGTGAAAGGTTGGTTGACATGGGTAAACATTAGACAAAAAGGAAAGATAATAATAGATTTTATTGAAGGCTACATAACCACTGGGATAAAATGAACATGTGAGTATCAAATCTTTGTTAAAAGCAAGAGATTTAAGGTGAAACATGGGGGGGATAGCTTTTCACATGAAGTGTTCCTTCAAAATGTATATAACACATGGTATCACAACTAGTGATACATAGTTATTTGGCTGCTCTAATTTTTTTGTAATTTGGTGGACATCAAACATGCACATTTGACATTTTGTTTTCTGGATGACAAATGTAGTATGTGTGTCTAAATCATACTGTTAGTGGTCTTATGAAACTACAGCCAAAATAATATTTATTTCTTAAGGAGAAAGTGGTATTTTCCTTCCTTTGAAATGTTATAGCACAAATTCATGTTTTGGTTGTACAGAGGCATGTAACTTTTGAAATTATCATCTCTTCTTGATCCTAGAATTATTGGCTCTTGAAAGGTATATATATATATATATATATATATATATATATATATATATATATATATATATATATATATATATATGGAAGCGAAGCACTGGGCATTTTCAGATAATACCAAATTAGGTTCAGAATAACTAACACAAACTGACAAAGTGCAACATTTCCAAAATGTTCAGTTTAAAATTAAAAGTGCAGTTACCACTTTTCTGCAGAATGTACAGTATGAAAGCTGTCAAAATAAATACTTAGTACTATTGTTCGTTTTCCCCCCAGGGTATTTGTAAATATAAGAGCTGGTCTGGTTTTCCAGTTTTTTAAATTCTGTTCTCTCTGGTTTTGAAGCACTGTTTAACACAGTTTCCATATGTTTCAGGGCCAGCAGTGTTCCTTGGTGATGTCAACAATCTACTAAACTAACAACAAGCTGTGCAAAACAGTGCTGACCTCCTTATACCACCCCCATGCTGATCATCATCTCACTTTTATATCCTCCACTTCTCCCCTTTATTCACATCCTTTTTCTCCTTTTCCACTACCTATATCCTTTTTTTCTTCTCGTCAACTCCTCTCACCTACTTGTACAACATCTCTGCAAATAGTTTGGCTTTCCCTTGAAACCTTTTCTGCTGTTGCAACTTATTACTAAACTGCATAATTCTCCCTGATGACTTTCCCTGTCTTCTTCTTGTATGCATTCTCACACCATGTTTTTAACATCATAATATTGAATCTGTCTTTGCTTGTTAATTATGGAAAATCTTTACACATTATTATTATTTTTATATTTTATATTTTTATTTTTTATTGTTTATTATTCTTGTTTTCCAGGAGCTTTTTTCCCTGGGCCTCCACTGAAAAAGGACTCATGCCCAGTTGGACTTTTCCCAGTTAACAAATGTCAAAATAAAATAAAAATAAAGTAAAATTGGTTTATTGGCTTTAAAACCTGCTAATCAAAAATACAAAATGCTGAGAAGCCTATGAAAATTAACAAATAAGATTAGTGTGAGGGAGCTACTGAGAAAACTATTATTGGGTCTTTGAGACTAATAAACACTTGTCAAGTACAGCTGCCAGATCCACAGCTGTTTTTTTAACCTAAAAGATTTGAGTGCCACTCTGAGATGAGGGGGTAATTCTACTGAAGAATGAAGCTGCTCTGCAAGCTTCCACCTTCTCTTTCAGCATGCTGCATACTGCAGAAAGAGTCACCAACTATGTGCATCCCTGAGACAAGCTGCACAGAGGAGGTATTGTGGCAACCATCAAATAGCAACTTAAAGTTTAATGTAAGTAAAAATCTTGTGCAAAACAAAAGTAAATATGGAAAATGATTCAAATTAGGAAATACTGTTAGAAGTAAAAAGCAGCTGATAAAAAGGATGTGATGGGATTTAATATTTGCAAAAGCAAAAGAACTCCTAAACGGCATTGCATAGTAGGGACTGAACAAGATTTGCAGTTAGCACAGAGAATTTTCTAAGCTGTGAGTGTTACTGGTTCTGCATTCCAGGGTACAGGGTATAATTCCTACTGCCTACATTTGCCTATTGTGTAACTCTAAGGAAGCTACTTACTTAACCAGGCAGTGCTCTGGGTTTGCACATGTCCAGTGGACTTACCCAGTTAACAAATGAACAAAATAAATTTAACTGTAATGACTTCTTTCTATTTTCGAGGGACATAGAAATATTTTGAATATTTTAATTGTAGTGATTTTTTGAGGAGGGACAGAGCAAGATTTTGAGCTATTTAACTTAAAATATATTTTGGAGGGACTGAGCACTTTTGAGTCATTTAACAGTACAGTTCCTTTTTATTTTAGGAGGTTCATAGGTTCATAGGTTGGTACTAGGCTATCAGCCCAAGGGTCTATACAAGCCTAGCAATAACAATTCCGTGGCTATTTTTTCCCACACTATTTACTTCCCTGGACCCCTGTCTAGCAGGGCGACTGACGTGGTCCCCGGGGTGAATTTCCTTTCTCCCATCCAATCATCAAGTTTCCTTTTGAAGAGGGCCAAAGATGTGCTCTGTTTGACATGTATGGGCAGTCTATTCCAGAGTCTGCGGAGTCTCTGGGTCGGGAACCTATCCCTCCAGCATGTTTTGTTTATGGTGATGACAAGATTTAGATCCCTGGAGCGTGTGGCTCTGAGGGATTGGGATTTATTTAAGTGTAGCATGTCCAACAGCTCTGGGTTTGACATGGCTTTGTATGTTAAGCAGAGATCGCCTCGGAATAGACGATATGTGACAGAGTATAGCTGGAGTTTTTTAAGGCGGTCAGCATAGGTCATCTACTTTAGGCCTGTGATTCTTTTAGTGAGGTATTCCTGCAGCCTTTCCAGTTGTTACAGATGTCTTGAGAGGTACATACCAAATGGGGCGTTGTATTCTATAATGGGTCTAATGAGGGATAAGTACAGTGGGACAAGGACCTCCAGCAAGATTTTTAGGCATTTAACTTAAAAATGATTGCATTTTCTGAAATAAGGCCTGCAGCTGTAATGAAAATCAGTTTTTATTGACTGTAATCTACCTTTTTGCAAACAAATGTCTAACTGTAGGAGGCACAGAACATTCTGAGTCAGTTAATTTACAGAATTGATCAGATTCAAGAGGATGTGAATTACCATGTTTTTATGAAGTAAATGAAGTATATAACTGTAAATATTCATCATAGTGATCAGTGCTGAAGTAGCCTTAGCTATATTGGTTGTATCCTGTGAAGGGTATAACAGCTGGCCACCTTCCAAAGCTTCTGGGTACCTTCCACTCACTCAAACTGTTAGGCAGCTTGAGCTGAGCTGCCTAAAAATACAGGTTTGAGTACTAAGCCCTTCTGAGCTTTTCTGCCACCTAAGAGAGCACTGCTTGCTTGCATTCAGGGATTTATGGTTGGTTTGTGCTGTTCCATAGACAGATAAGGTTTGGGGAAAAAATAAATATTTATAATTGAACTGTACTTTCCTGGCTAGGAAAGTTATTTTTCTGCAAGGAGTTTGTGTTATAGCAGATTATTTTGAGATTTAACTGTACTCTTTAATGGGGGCATACTTTTTTCCTGTCAGTTTTAATGTTGTTAAAAGTATTTGAAAAACCTTTTTGGAAAAATTGTGTTTATTACAGTGTTTGGGACTGACAACATGTATTAAAGTGCTTTTCTACTGCGTTTTTACTGGGAAGAAGTTATTTTTATAGCTTAAAATTTTTACTGGCTTTTGCTTCTTGTTTCCCCAGGAAAAAGTCAACATTTTCAGCTTGACCATGGAAGAAACTACCAGTCCCATGATCGGTCCTTCGTCCAACTGCAAAAAGTAAAAGTTAAGTAAACAGCCTTTGCCACAGCCACAGGTGAGTGACTCTATAGTGGGCAAAGCTGGTTCCTCAGGCCTCTCATCTTTTTCCCAGATACCTCTGATGAAGTACCTAGAGCCACTATAGACAAGGGGTTAGCAGCTATTGGGTAATCCCTTTGTGGGCAAGGGAGAGCCACTCTTATTGGTCCTGGGAGAGGGAGCAGGAAATTCTTTCCTGTTTATTCAGAATGTTGTGCCCATCTTTGGGAAGCTGCTGTTGCCATTAACAACACTGTTGGCCCCATATCTCCTTTCAAAAAGAAACAGATAACTAAACATGTATCTCCTTCTACTCAAATTTCCATCGACAGGGGAAGTTTACTAGAGCTGTCTCAGGGTTTAATTCAGGCTATCAATCCTTCTTTTAAGGTGGTTAGTGGAAAAATAAAAAAGAGTGGATTCCTTTTCCTGATGAGATTCAAGATTATCAATCTGGACAGGAAGAGAAGGGGCAGATACAGGGTTTTTTTCCTCAGATTCAAAGGAGAGCATGGTATCTGAGTCTCCCTGCGGGGATTTCTCTTTCTCTGAGTAGCCAGTGTTTTCAGTGGTAGAATACTGAGGTTTCTCAGTCCCTCAGAAAATACTATGAGATGTTACAAAAGGAATTTTCAAAACCTTCACCAATTAATTCTCTCAGTGCTGTCAGCATTGGAGCATGTCTGTGTTGCTACCTGTAATTTTTTTAAGAGATGTTATCTTATTTCACAGACAAAGAACATGTAAATTAATTAAAGTGTGTTACTACATCTTAGAAGTTTTGTATTTTCATAAATCTTGTATTTTTTATTACTTCTATCTCTTACTACATATATATATATATATATATATATATATATATATATATATATATATATATATGCCACAATTTGTCTTTGTCCTTAGCTATTGCTTAGTGAATTGTGTGCTGTCAGCTGTAAAAATATATTTATAGTTATTGGTTTGCACTGCAACAATAACTAGCAGTATTGATCTTGGGTCCATAGTTGTGGTTATCAAGCTTTTTTTATACTTCAATTTTTTTAACATATAAACAGAAGTACATTTAATACAGTTGTAAACAGCAACAATACAGTTGTAAAGAAAAGAAAAACTATATACAAGGTATACAACATTCCTTTGATCTAGTAACTAAAACAAATTGTTAGACTCCAGAGAGTAAAGTTCAGTATCATAAGTAATAATATACATTATATAAACAATAAACATTTTGAGAAACAAAGTCAGGAGGCAGAGTTCTGCTTAAATAAATCTATTAGAGATAATACGTTTTTTCTAAGGATTCTTGACAAGTGTCTCAGCAAATAAACTACTTTCCTTTATTTTAGTCTCAGTTAACGCTACTTCTTTGAAAGAAAATAAAAATTCTTCCAAGGATGGCAATGAAATTGATCTGCAACACTTAGTATACTTTTTCTCACCACTGCCAAACTGGTTCAGAGCAGCTAGAGATTCTTATTATACAACTTGTGATTACCATTTATATTAAATAGAACTAAAAAAAATAATTAAAGAAAAAGAATCAAACCGTAAAGCTTTCATGAAATCTTATATGGAATTCCAAAAATATTTCAAAGAAGGACAGTCAAAAAATATATGCAGCCAGTCTGCATTACAAATCTGGGTATACCTCCACCATTTATTGGCATTGTTTTTTCTTTATTTTGGCCATTCTATTTGGTGTTAAGATCTGTATCAAAATTTCCAATTAATATACACCAGTGTTGAGACCAATATGTATTTTAATAGAATTTAATATTTGGGATTTCTACTCTTCATTAAGCAAAGAGTTATGTTCCAATGTTTTATATTTCCAAATGTTTTCATTTAAATTAGTGTTATACTCTTATCAGAATTTTATATAAATGAGAGGGGTCTACTTCAGTAGTTCAAAAATCTATTTAATCAAATCTTAGTTAACTGAGAGAACAACACCAAAAAACCTTATTTGAACGAATGTTCACATCACCAGAATTTTAATCCAGGAAAGGAGGTAGTTGGCCAACATTAAAAAGCAAACACACTGAAGCATGCCAAACCCACCCAAGTGAGGGACTTTACCCCCCACATCCCCCTTACTAACTATACCAACTGTGAGATCACAATATAGTGGGGGAAAGCGGCAAATTTCCCCATGTTTGCTAGCTGCCTCCTTTCCATGATTAAAATTCTGGTTATGTGAATGTTCATTAAAGTATGGTTTCAGTGTTGTACTCTCAGTTAAGTAAGATTCTATTAAATGGATTTTCAGTCTCCCCAAGTAGACACAATTGAGAAATAAGGTTTTCTACCTTAGATTTGTTTTATAATATATCATAGAAAAGTTTAAATTAGTTTAGGGTTTTCTTTATGTCATGACTGTGCCAGAAATAAACAAGCTTGTATTTTAATATTCTGTAAACCAAAGTTGAGGATCCAGATCATTATCATTAATAAACTGTTGAAGATATTTTATTTTTAGATCTTTAAAACATTGATACCAGCAAGAAAAGCCTTTGGCCTCCAAGAAGTCAAGTTTATGTGTGGAAACTTTATTAAAGAAAGAACTGGTTACGCTAAATGGAATGATAGTGTCAAACCAAACTTTCATTGCTGAGTATGATGTTTTTGAAAGAGTTTAAGATGTGGTTCATGAAAGAGAAAGATGATGGCGGGGTTATATTGTATGTTGTTACAAAGATAATGCCAAAAGAAGTTACTTTGCTTTTTTAAGCCATCATTAGTATTAAGTAGGTTGAAATGTAAGATTTTCCAATTTGTGTTATAATTAGGATGAATCCAATTTAGGAAAGTTTTAAAAATTGTTGCTGTAACATAGGTATCTACATCAAGAAAGTTAATACCTCCTAAGTTCCAAGGTTTAGTATGATAATGTAGTGCTACCCTAGGTTTGTGTGTAAACCATAGGAATTTTAGTAATTGTCTGGTAATGTCTTTATTAAGTGACTTATCAGAATATAAGGTTAAAGTGTGTATTATATATAGTAGTTTAAGAAAGAGAATTTTTTTATTAACTGCAATATATAATTTAAGGATATTATCATTTTGCTCCATTTATTTGTTAGACTTGAGATTATGTGTAAAATGGTTTTGTAATCTGTAGTTCTTATTCCTGCAATAGTATTCCTAAATATTCAAAAGAAGTGACTTGTTTACCTAGGAATTTTTTGTGTGTGTTTGTAATTTCCTTTTTTTTTTTTTTTTTTTTTGTTGTTTAGAAATAAGAATTTGGATCTTAGATTATTATAGTGTAGACCTGAGTATGACTGAAATGGCTTTATGATAAAATATAAGCCTTCTAGAGTTGATCTTGAGTTCTTTTAAGTTAAAATTTTCAATCCAATTTTAAGCAGTTTTGCAGCTGAAGTCATTCTTAGTTTCCTTTCATTATTACAATCTGAATCATCTAATAAACAACTGAAGTCACCTCCTATTATTAAAGTGCCTTTATATTCATTAAGAATAATGTCTATGTGCTATTTAACCAAAGTCTGTCCCATCTTAGGAAACCAATACACATTTACTAGAGTTAACAATCTGTTATGTTTTATAAATAACTAGAGTTATTTATGAATGATCTGTGGTGGGATGGCATTTTTTTCATAAAATCATCACTCCTCCCCTCTTGGTTTTAAATGAGGACTGTGCCAAAAATTGAATAATTAGTGGGATTCCATACATTATCTGCATATTTAAAGTGTGTTTCTTGAAGGAATATAACTTGAAACTTGTTTGTTTTTAAATAATAAAGCATGTTAGATATTTTCCTTGGATTATTTAAACCACACTGACATTCCAAGATAACAGAGTTAACTCCATCTGTAAAATATGTTAATACAACAGTGTAATCATCAACATAAGTCGATTTAATTAAATATTGTATAATTATACCTCTGGCAATTTTTTGCAGAGTTAAAACCAATATTTCAGGCATGATAAAAAGTAAGAAGGAAAAATAGTAATAAACCAACAATAATTCTATTAAATACTGTACATGGATTTCAAAAAAAGAAAGCAAAATGCAGGACACAATGGAATGTGACGAAAAGCAATTACTAACCACAAATGAAATAATTCGTAAATCCAACTTTTAATAGAATGTTAAGTGTTTTCATCCCTAACCATGGGACTTCAGCAGAACATCCAATAACTAAAACTCATTGCTTTATAGTGCTAGTCTGTTGTCACAATTAATTAACCAATTAAGTTTAATTTAAAAAAAGTTAAAAACACATCATCTGATGCTTGAAACTACAAAAATACCATATGTTTTAATGTAATAAAACATGATAAAATATGTTAATAACAGCATGAAAACATTAAAAAGTCCAATTCATTAACATTATAATTTAGCTGATCTCACTTTAAACAGTGGATATATAGAGATAACGTAATTAAGTCTGGAACTACAGTCACATTCAACTAAAATTGCCAAAAAACTTTACTATATTCTGATTTAGTTTCCTAACCCCCCCCCCGTGAATTAATTCTGACATTTTCCAAAATAGCAAAACCAAACTTAGAACATTGCCTTTTATTGAAAGCTGTTTATATAAAACATTATTGGGATTTTTGTTGTTCATAATGTACACGTTCATATATGTGTTTACGTAGGCACTGTTCAGTTTTGCCTTTGTAAAAACTCAAACATCCCATACATTTGGCAATGTAAACCACCCCTTTGGATAAACAAGTCCCTTTACATTAATATATATGTTTAACTTCAATGTGTTGCCAGTGTGTAAAGTTTCTCCTTCTAGAATGTAAGTACACTGATTACATCATCCACAACAAGTCATACCAAACTTATTAGGATTAGAAGATAAATCCAAAACCCTATTTGGGGCAAATTCAAATATATTTATAAGATTATTTGCTGTCTTGTACACAAACTTAGGTTCACTACCAACCACCTTAAAAAACAGAATTAGCCTTAAAATATTCCAATGTTTAACAATTATGTTCTTAGCATCTCTCATACCTGAACTAAATTGTATCACCATAGGTAACTCATAACCTCTTTCAGAATTGGTATTAGAATTGTCATTATTATTAGTTAAGCCCACCCCAACAGTGGTTTATATCAGGTCTACTTTATGTGCTCAAAACACAAAAAACCTGAATCCAAATAGTGCGACACATAAAGAGCAAACTGCAAATACATCGAACGTACTAAAGTGTGAAATTTAAAACCTCAAACTGTCATAGTCAGCCAACCCACCACTCATAACACACTACCTACCCAAACACAATAAAAAAACACATACATACACTAACCAAATCCCTACTTCTAACCCTAAATTAAAGCACCAAAACCATACTGCTAACCCTACACTAAACCCCACATACACAACTATCTATGCACTATCCTTAACCCCTCTCTAACCCTAAGGTCCGTAACTACCGCACACTTCCCCTATCGAGCTATACCCAAACAAACTAAATTTTCCACACACATACACTTAACAAAACCCTACATTAAACCTTACATACATTACCTACACAGAACCTTACATACACTACCTACCTATGCACTTACCTTAACCCCTCCCTAACCCTAACTATCCTACCTGTAACTATCGCACAAGTACCTTACGGAGCTATACCGCAGATGGGCCAACTATGCAAATTCGATATTTTCACTTTCGCAGTTTCGTTCATTTGATGTATTTGCGGTTTGCTTTTTATGTGTCACGCCATTTGGATTCGGGTTTTTCAGCTTTTGAGCGCGTAAAGTAGACCTGTTTATATCTATGGCCCCAGCCACCACAAACCTCACTGGAAATGTGTCTAACTAAATCTCTGGCCAAGAACATATTACTAATCTTATCCAGCTCTAGGACAACATCATGATATTCAGATGTCATCCACCCTGCTCTCACACATTGCCCCATTCACCATATTTTGTTTTAGAAAAAAGAATGTAAGCTGGAAAAATGTAAATATGAATTACTAAAGGTGGGCTTCCTGTAGATCGACAACTTAAAAATCAACATTATTATGCATAATCACTGTCGCTAAACAATTAATGTTCATGTTGCTGAAATGAGAAGTGAATCTTAAAAAAATAGTTGTCCCATTCAAGTATAATAAAAATTGCTCTGCCGGTTCTTCCACACCATGCCAAAGAATTAATATATCATCTACAAATTGCAAATGCAATGTAATGTGTTGAAAAAACTCATAATTAAACACAAAACACTTTTCTCACACCACCAACACCAAATTAGTGTATACTGACACATGCTATGCTCATAGCCACCCCATTGATTTGTCTGAATAGTTTACCTTCAAAAAATGTAATGATTTTCCAGTACAAGGGAAATCAATTCCATTATAAGTTGATCTTATCGGCAGCTAAAAAATCATACTCCATTAAGCTGTTATGAAGTAATTCCAGTCCCTCATCATTCAGAATGGAAGTAAAAAGATCAGCAACATCAATAGTTAAAAAACGTACTTGGTGACTCCATAAATTACCCTTTAATTGATCTAAAAAGTCCCATGAGTCCTTGACTAGATGAGGTACCTTCTCATAAATAGGTTTTAACCATCTTTCAACTAAAATGATCAACAGATAAGTTTTGGAACATTTGGCTGACACAGTAGGGTGAAAGTGGGGAATTACAATTTTTAAATTTTAGGTTTAGCAAATATGGTGGGTATAGTAGGTTTGGGCACTTTAAAAAATGTTTAAATCAGTATCCAATTTACTACTAATTAATAAGTCATCCAGTCTCAAATGTTTGTGATGATAAGAAATATTAACCTGATTTTTGGAGACAGAAATGTATGTGTCAGAAATAAGTAAAATACAAGATGTTGCAATAGAATAATCTAAGGCATTAAATAAAACTGTACCACCTCCTTTATTAGGCTTCATTATTCTTAAAGAATCATTGTTAAGTAAATCTGACATTACTTTTCTTTCCTGTGTGGAATGGTTATAAAGGTGATACAGCTTTTTAGATTGCCTTTCTAAGGCATAAGTATCATCCATTACACCCTGTTCAAATACATTTATTAACGGGTTTAAAGGTGGCTGCTTCTTTTCCTAATTAAATTAATTAAATTATTAGGTTTACAAAACAACCTCTAAAAAAATGTGTCTAAATTTAATTTCCTGGTGTATAATTTGAATTCCATCATAGTATCAACTATAGCCCATTGTTTGGTGGGAACAAATTGAAAACCTTTTTGAAAAAGAAAAAAATGTTCCTTTGTTATGTTATGGTTGGTATAATTAAAAATATTATAACCAACATAAGAAAACAATACATCATCACCCTGTGGAATAATATTTAGTGTCTCTTTTTCCTGTCTGACTTCTTGTTCAAATACTGGCATTAGGGGTGAAAGTATGGAAATTCTATGCCGGGACCCAGACCTACAATCTGTTTGGAGCAATTTACCAAGTGCTTTGATCTGCGTAATGTTGACAAATTCTGTTGGTCATTTAGTTGTAAGAATAACTCAACTGAGCTCTATCCACTCCATTACTAACCCTCCTCAGGTCAGAATCCATGGTAATAACCTTGTCAGACTCAAAAACCCTATTACTACCCCTCCCATCCAAATGCAGCAGTCCTGCTTGCATGGGATATGCTTCATTACTGCTATATTATTAATAGTCCCTGTTGTTGTTTTTTTTTTTTTTTTGCTTCCATTGCTTCCATTTAAAATTATCATTATACTTTTTGTCTACATTGTGCAAACCATTATTACAAAAAAATCCTATACTGGTCAAAGAGAAGATCTTGTCGAATATTCATATTCAGACTATCAATTTCATTAAGTAAAGAAGAAATACAAAAATCACTATGTTTAATCAAAAGCTCCATCAGTTCAAAGCCATGTCAGTCAAACATATGCACAAAATCAAAATATAAAACACTGTCATAATTTAGCCCAAAAGGAAATTTAAATATATGTAAGCCTTGAGGAACTACACAAATATTAATACAGCGTCTTAAATAAGAATTGTCCAATTGCAGCAAAGTTTTCATTCTAGTTAACTTTTTCTCCAAAAGCCATATCATATCCTTCGAGGTAAAGCTGCAAGGATTGTTTACAATGGTCACATGAATAGAACTGGTATACGGGTAATCACTTGAAAAATCAAAAGTTCTATCAACCAGCACTTGAAGCCTAATGTCTCTATTGTTATTGCTACCATGTACAGCCAAAAAAACAGACTGCATTGCTGGCAAACATAATTGTGGGGGATTGAAAACAGTACCTTCAACATTAGTCACCTTTTCCATGGTCGGATTCTGCGGAATCGCTTCTCCATTGTTTTTCCCTCCATTGTTTTTGACCTGAAAACTTTTAACAAAAGAAATATGTACATCCAATGTCTGTGACAGAACAAAAGCAGGAGAAGATTTACTGCTGTTAGCTGTCATAGTATCCAAATTGCAAATCTGCATGGAGGAAACAGTATAAGAATAACTTGCTCCTGCTACCAACTGTGAAAGAAGTAGGCTTGCCACCTATCCTTTTTTTCTGGAGTATCCAGAAATCAGAACGATTCTCTGGTAGTCCAGAAAGCATGTACAAACTCCAGTATTCTGTTTAGAATTATGGACAGAATGCCAGAGTTTGTAAAAAGCAACCTCTGTCTTTCTTTTTTACAAAAGGCATTGCTAAAGTGATGCAGTAGAGACTGTAGTCCAGGATATTCTACACAACAAAAAGAGTAATGCAACATAGATTAGGTGCATAAAAAGGACTAAAAGGGACGTTCTGCCCTAATGATGTAAGTATTACTTCCTAAAATGGGCATGGAGATTGGTTGGGCCTGGGCGGTGTCACAGGTAGTACAGAGGCATGGCTTCAGTTCAGTTTTCAGCATTGCAAGAGTCGGCAGCCCTAAAAAGAAGCTGTAGCAATCTGATAAGTTCCCTTTCATAATGGACCATTCCTGATGCAAGTTGAACAGGTTGGAATCCTCCTTATTGGTACGTGACACAGGCAATATATCCAATGTATCAATGGCTCCTGCTCTCATAACAAATGAATGACAAAGCAATGGGCAAGCATTCAAAAATACACTACCAACCAGAGAAAGAATGCAAGACACCATAACCATGGGACTTCATCAGAACATGCAATAATTAAAGCTCATTCCTTAAATAGGATCAGTCTATTACCACAATTAATTAACTAATTAAGGTGAATCTTCTCTTTCACAAAAGCGCTTAACATTCTGTTAAAAATTGGATTTATGAATTATGTCATTCATGGTCACTGATTGTTTTTTTATCACATTCCATGGTGCCCTACATTTTACATTCTTTTTTAGTTACTAGTATATTTTTGAACACTTTCCTGTTGTTTTGGTATACACGTGATTCACAAAATTCCTAGCCTAGTAAATATAAGATCCACTAAATCTTTTCAAAGAATAGAAAATTAATAAGATTAATAGAACTCTGCTGCAAAAGTCTAATAATATGGAAATCTATGTATTATAAGGATTTGTTTTTCCAATGAGAAGATGGTGAAAGTAGAAGTAGATGAGACCGATAAATCAGTTTGGCTATGAGAAGGAGTGGTGAGATGAAACATGTATGTTTGTTCTCGTATATTAAATCTAGAAGTACAAATGATGGAAGAAGTATCAATCACTTTTAATTTTTTATATATACATATATATATATATATATATATATATACATACACATATACATAGAGAGAGAGATATGTGTGTGTGTAAAAAAAAAAAAAAATTATATATATATATATATATATATATATATATATATATATATGTACACACACACACACACACACACACACATGCATACATACATACACATACATTTATGTATATGTGTATATATATATATATATATATATATATATATATATATATATATATTCCCCCCCTTTTTTATTCTCCTCTCTCTCCTTCTACTCCTTTACTGTCTGTCTCTATCACTCTCTTTTATTCTTTCAGTCATTACATTTCCCTTTATCTTTCCCATTTTTTCACACACTTTTCTATTTATTTACGTATTAATTTATTTTTCTTTTCTCTCTTACCTCTTCATTTTACTCTCCTGAGCCTTTACTTTAGATCATGTACATTCTTATTACCCAGCACCACAATAAAGTATTGTGATTTTAGCCTGTAAATGATAACAGATACCCAGCATGTAATTCTTCCACTCTTGGGCTTCTCCTACCTTGAAACACTGTTATGGCTTAAAACAGCATTCTCTGTGATCACAGAATGTAAATAATTAAGTTAAAGAAATGGAGTCTCCATCCTATGCAGTATTTTCAGCCTAAGATGATAAGAGAAACACAAACCCTCCACCACCAAGGACAACTCTGCTCAGTATGTCAGCAATGCAACACAACAGGAAAGGGAAGCACACATGCACTCAAAACAACTGAGTGAAACCTCCCTTGCCACCAAACACAAAGCAAGCAAACAGGAATGAGATCAATACTAAAGGAAACAGGCAATCACCTTTATGCCAGAAAAAACTCTAGAAGCATGTTTAGTGCCTTCCAAAATTATTTTTAACTCCTCACCTCTGGTGAACCAAATCCACAGAAAAGATCACCACATGTAAGTAATAATGACCCACATAATGCCAGCCAGAGCAAAAAAAAATTGAACACCATTAAGGCAATCCCACAAGTGTTGCACACTTTGCCAAGTGCTACCAGACATGATAAAACAAGCACCACAGCAGACCCTATGGAGCTATTAAGAATTGTCAGTTTAAGGCAAGAAATGCTTGTATTAATGTCAGAAGTATTCTGCTGTGTGACCGATACCTCGGTAAGAAAGAAAAATGGTACCAACTATTACAAATAAGTATAGGAAGTAATTAGGTTAATAAAAATTAAGTCACTCTTGTTATCATATGAGACTTAATCAGGTATGTGACATTCCCCCTCTGGGCTGGTAGTTAAGGACCCTGTATCCTCACCACTGACACTGGAGAAGGACGTTCACTTGGAATACAAATGGATACAGACAGTATTTCCAGATGCAGACCTCTCTGCATCAAGAACAATTTCCCTTAAGAGCATGCAGGTAACGCACTTAGCTTGGGTCTCAGTTTCAATCTCTCTGTCTCTCCCCAGATCCCCCAATAAGGTTTTTCATTGGCACAGCCTCAGTGTTAGGTCCTCAGCTGAGTGCCCAAACCAAGTCCTCCATCACTTTCTCTGGGAAACCAGTGCTTCGTGTCCCTGCCCAAGTAGCTGATACAGACACTCTGAAATTTAATTTTTACACACACACACACACACACACACACACACACACACACACACACACACACACTTGGGAAAGGCTGGCACAGATTACCTGTTCTACCAACTTTGCCCAGACTATAAGGTAGATTCACTGCCACCAGTCAGTTACTATAAGGCTCTTAAAAGGGTATCCAATTATACTGAGTGAAATTTAATATTAATATGGATGGTGATGTTGATCAAACAGTAAGGCTTTCCAGAGTGGTCAGAGTTATCACCAAATAAATACATGTGGATACTTTCAGAGCTTAAGTATTTTCTAAAAGGACCAGCCACAATGAGAAGTTTAAATACATTTAATAATAAATAATAAAAGAACATGAAAATACTAAATATCTGTTTACAGTAAACACCAGAGTTTCAATTACAGGGAATATTAAAAACACCAATGGAAAGTTTCACACAGTTATAGAAAAAACAATATATTTGAAGTAGTTAACTTCATTTGTTCATCAACCTGTGGGTATTGGATCTGAGCCGGCAGCTTTATTCAGCTAAGATCCAAGCTCCAAGCTCGTCCCTCTTACCCATAACCCCCTGCCATCCTCCTCAGTCCCCAGATCTCATTTGCTGCGGCTTATTCAAGCAACTAGAATGAGTTTCAGGTGTAGGGTTTCGTGAGTTTTGAAGAAAATTTCCTCTGTTTTTTTACCTAGTTTTAGTTTAATTGTTAACGAGTGAGTGTTGCTCCCTTTTGTAGTTGTTTTAGACAAGTTTTTGTGTTAAATCTTTATTTTTTCTCAGTTTACTAGTCTCCCTCTTCCCGTGTGTGTGAAGGTGTGTTTGGGTTAGGCCCTTTTTACAATTATGGCCGAGGCCCCTAAAACTTTCTTCTCTAAATGCACCGAGTGTGGCCATAAGCTATACCCAGCGGATGGCCACACTCAGTGTGTTATCTGCCTTGGGGTTGACCACCTTTCTTTGGGCTGCACTATTTGTGCAGCCTTCAACCCCAGGGCTTTGAGGGATAGGAGGTTGAAGCTGATTCTGACAGGACTTCTGCCCCACGGACTCGGCTTCTTCCTCTTCTCCCTCGGCGGCACTGGCTGCTAGCACAGCGGTTCAACCCACCATCCCTGCTCCCCTGGCCGGGACTCACCCTCCCACCGAGGCTCAGGAGGAGAGGGAATCTAGGAGGGAGAGAAAAAAGGACAGGCACCACAAGCGGCGGGCCGAAGCTTCCTCTTCTGCTCCGCCAGCGAAGCAACTAGTCTCTCCTACGGCCTCTGAGCCTTCTCCTTCCTGGCTCCATTCTCCCCATTTTTCCCTGGGGCCGGAGGAGGAGGAGACCCGGTCGCCTTCGACGTCTTCGAGGTGTCACTCCAGGCCTGCCTCGGTGGCCTTGTCAAGGTCTACAAGAAGCTTGTCAGATGCAGATATGGACCAGATGATGAGTAGGTTTCTCCAGGCCCAACTGCAGATGGGAGTGATCCTGTCCCCCCCTCTGGGGGGAGCTCGACCTCCTTTTTTGCCCCGATTGTTGCTTCTCCGACCCACTTCTGGGGTTCAGAGCCATCAGATCCAGGCAGCATCGGAGCCGGGGGAGGCTCGGTGCCGATAGTACTCCCTTCTACAGCTCCGACCGTACCCTCGAGTTTATCGGGTCCATTTTCAGATCTGAGCTCTCGGAGCCGTGAGCTGAGCTTCAGATCCAGAGGTGTTAGTGTGTCTTCAGCTCCAACTCAGTCAGAGCACACTGGCCCTTCAGATCCGAATGCATCAGCGCTGGCTCCGGTCCGCACCTTGGATCCGAAGGAGCTGCTCTCGGAGCTTAGAGAGAGCAGTTTTCCTTCAGCATTCAATGTTGTGGAGATGGTTTTGTTGAGGGACTCGAGACCCCAGGCTCCTGCTGCAGTTCAACCCATCACTCCCTCTCAGATGGGCCTACCTTCCATCACCCGGCCCCAGAGACAGCCTGCGCCTACGTCCCAGATGGTTCTCTTAGAGGAACAGGATGTGGTTGGTGAGGCATCCTTGGACAGCCCCCCCAAATGTAAGTGCAAGAGGAGGCACTTGGACTCATCTGAGTCCCTGACAGAGGACACGGACTTAGAGGAAGGGGAAGGTTAACTCAAGGTCACCCCCCCGAGGACATCTCCTTCAGAGACTTTATGGAAATGCTTCGTATTAGAGGAGGGTGGTCAGCCCAAAAGCCTTCCTCTGATGAGTCTGTGTTTCTGAAGGTGTTTGACGCAGGCCCATCTACCTCTTGGGTGTCCCCTCCCACCGATCCCCTGGTAGATCTGATTACTACCAGGGCATGGAAGGAACCGGACACTGTAAAACCCATACCAAAGAGACCTGACAAAATTCTTAGCCCACCCACAGACAGGATGGTTTGGAGCAATGGTGCTCCAGTAGATGCCATGTTGGTGGTGGCTGCCACCAAGAAGGAACTGGCCCAGGAGAGTTCCTCGGTCCATCCTCCTGACAAGGAGTCTCAGACGATGGACCGCATAGGGAAGGGGATGTTTGCTTCAGCCACCTTCTCTGTAAGGTCGCTGAATTAAATGGCACATGTCATACGACTCCAGCAGGATCTTATCAAGGAATACACAGGGTTGCCCCCAGAGTCCATGTCGGCTGAGGATAAGAAAGTATTCTCAGCCCGAATGGCCACTCTTAAGTCCATTTTGAACACTTCTATGCATCTCCTTTCCCATGCCACAGAAGGAACTGCTAGAGCTAGCGGAGCGGGCATTGTCTTACGGCGGCATGCCTGGCTCCGCCTCTGTGACTTTGCGGAACCCTTCATGGCATCCTTCGCAAATGCCCCTTTTGATGGCTCTTCACTGTTTGGCAAGACCATCCGCGACACGCTGGTCCAGAGCGAGAAAGACGGGAAGACATTGTCTGCCGTTGGGATCCACTTCTCAGTTCCCCAAAGGTCCTTCTCCAGGAACCAAAGAGAACAAAAGAAGATGTGGTTCCAGAAATCTCAACAGTCCCATTTCACTCCGGACCCCTCGTCCTTCAGAGGCAGAGGAGGACAGGGTGGACACCGGCCCAGAGGCAGAGAGGGTCCGAAGAATTTTGGGTCGAGAGAACCCTTTTTGGATCAGCCTGTGCAGCAACCCTGAGGGGTTACCCGACTGCTCCACTCTGGAGGCAGTCGGGGGGCGCTTCTCGAGGCACCTAGCAGTTTGGCAGTCCATTACAATGGATCACTGGGTGCTTCGAATCATATCCAGAGGTTACACTATCCCTTTTCTGAATTGTCCTCTCAGACCCCGGAGCCTCCCCGATGTCCCACCCAATCAAAGGGAGGCAGCAGACGCAGAAATAAAGCAGCTGCTAGAAAAAAGAGCAATCCAGCCCATCCCCCAAGATCAGTCCGGATCAGGCTTCTACTCCAGGTTCTTTTTGGTGCCAAAAAAGACGGGGGACTTAAGGCCAATCCTCCACCTGTCCCTTCTGAACCTGGCAGTCACCAAAGAAAAATTCTGGATGGTCACCATTCAGTCCATTCTCCCACTCCTACAGGAGAATGACTGGATGTGCTCTGTAGACCTCAAGGATGTGTACTACCACATTTTAATGGACAGACGATCCAGGAGGTTTCTCCACTTCCGGCTGGGAGCCAGTCACTATCAGTTCAGGGTCCTTCCCTTTGGTCTCACCACAGCCCCCAGGGTGTTCACCAAAGTGATGGCAGTTGTAGCAGCCCACCTGAGGCTTCAGGGGATACAGGTCTTTCCGTACCTAGACGACTGGCTCCTGACCGTCCCCAACAGGCATCTACTCTGTTCAGCCAGAAATTACTTCCTTCACTTGGCCTCTCATCTGGGAATTTCTATCAATCTAACGAAATCCTCCCTTCAGCCAACTCAGACCTTAGATTTCATAGGAGCCAGGATAGATACAAACCTCTTGAGGGCCTTTCTAACTCCGGACAGGCTTTGAACCTTGACATTCCATGTGATGGCTCTCCTACAATCCCCGGGCCCCCCAGCGGAATTGGTCCTGAGGGCACTAGGTTCCATGGCGGCTGACATCAGTCTTTCACCATTCACTCATCTAAACATGAGGGTGCTGCAATGGACATTGCAGGTCCAATGGTCTATCCTGCAACATCCACTAAGTATGACAATTCCCCTCAGCAATGTTTGCAAAAGGTCCTTACTCTGGTGGATCCAATCCTCAGATCTCTGGGAAGGGCGTCCCTTTTCTATGACCCCACCCCAAGCCACGGTGACCATGGACGCTTCTCGCCTCGAGTGGGGGGGCACTGCATGGGCAGAACTGTCCAAGGCACGTGGACACACTCAGATACCTTGTTGCACATCAATGTCCTAGAGATGAGGGCGGTGCTGTTAGCGTTGCAAGCACTCCAGGCCCTTCTTCCCTCAGGGACAATCGCGATTCAATCAGACAACATGTCTGTAGTCTGGTATATCAACAAACAGGGGGGAACCAAATCCTATCCACTGTGTCAAGAGGCCATGAGAGTTTGGGAATGGGTGATCTCCACCAACTGCTTTCTCATAGCAACGCACATTCCAGTTCGGTCCAACATTTTGGCGGACAAGCTGAGTCGAACCATCCTCTTACCTTACGAGTGGTCTCTGAACCCTAGAGTAGCAAAGCAGATCTTCCTCAAGTGGGGTCAACCTTGCTGCGATCTTTTTGCATCGCCTGCGAATGCAAAGTGCAGCGAGTACTTTGCTCTATGTCCCCCACCAGGGGAATCCCCCAAAGACACTCTAGTCCATGCTTGGCCATCTGGTCTACTTTATGCTTATTCACCTCTTCCCCTCATGGTAAGATTCTTGCAGAAAGCTTGTTGGTTGAGGAGCAAAGTGATCCTCATAGCCCCATTCTGGCTTTGTCAAACGTGGTTCCCTTGCCTATGGTCTCATCGGGTCAATCTTCCATGGATTCTGGATCCCACTCCGGATCTGATTTCTCACCCCCTGGAATTGACAACTCCAAACTTGGACAATCTCAAGCTCACAGCTTGGTTGATCCAGTTCCAATTATAGCTAGGACTCCCAGTATCTCCTCTTCTGTCAAAGCTATTCTAGTAGCCGCTCATAAACCTTCTACCAGGAAGGTCTATAAGAGCAAATGGAAACGTTTTTCGATCTGGGCGGAACATAGACATATGGACCCCTTTACAGCCCCTATACCAGCTGTATTAGAGTTTTTGTCACACCTATTCAATCAAGGTGCCAGCTCCTCCACCGTCAAAGTCCAATTAGCAGCAATTTCACACTTTCATGTTGGAAGTGATCTCGGTTCATTAGCTTCTTCCAAGATCTGCAAAACTTTTGTTAAAGGTACTTTCCTGTTAAGGCCTCCTGTGAAGGATGCAGTCTCTCCGTGGGATTTAACCCTCATTCTTCAGGCTCTTACTGCCCCCCCCCTTTGAACTTGCAGCTTCGGTGGATCTTAAATACTTATCTTGGAAGACGGCCTTTCTCATTGCCATCACTTTGGCCAGAAGGGTTTCAGAGCTTCAAGCCCTTTGTGCCAAACCTCCATATCTGGTCTTCCATAAAGATAGAGTTTCCCTCAGGACCAGTCCCTCCTTCTTACCTAAAGTCACCTCTGAGTCCAACATTAATCAATCTTTCAATTTGCCAGTGTTTTTCCCAAATTATCAAAACAAAGATGAATACGAATTACACTCTTTAGATGTACACAGACAATTGAGGTTCTATTTACACAGGACTGCTGGTCATAGAAAATCTGAGCAACTCCTTGTATCCTTTGTGAAACCCTTTTTGAGTAAACCTGTGTCAAAAGGTACATTGTCCAGATGGATTTCACAATGTATACTTCTTGCATATAAGAGTTCTGGCCGACCAGAACCTGTCGGAGTTCATGCCCATTCTACTTGATCGATTTCAACTTCTGCTGCCTTTTGGTCCAGGGTGTCCTTGGATGATATTTGTTCTGCAGCCACTTGGGCTTCATCCTGTACCTTTATTACACATTACAAGCTGGATTTAATTTCCAGAGGCAGGGCGTTCTTTGGCTCTGCAGTGCTCCGGAATATTCTTCCATGAGGACCTCCCAAGTTTAGGTAGCTGGGGACTCTGTCCCACAGGTTGATGAAAAAATGAAGTTAACTACTTCAGATAAAGAAGTTATGTACTTACCATAACGTTCCATCTGAGTAGGTAACTTCATTTGTCAGCAACCAACCCCCCCTCCGTCCTTCTAACCTGTAGCTCATCTTTTTAGGACCTTGTGTTCTCTGTACCAGCTAACATCAGGTTAGGAAGTTTAGTTGATCTTGATTGTAGTAGGTTATAAGGCTAAGCAAACTCGATCTGAGGACTGAGGAGGATGGCAGGGGGTTATGGGTAAGAGGGAGGAGCTTGGAGCTCGGATCTTAGCTGAATAAAGCTGCCGGCTTGGATCCGATTCAGATCCGATACCCACAGGTTGCTGACAAATGAAGTTACCTACTCAGATGGAACGTTATGGTAAGTACATAACTTCTTTTTAGCTAGTCTCACTATCTATTCCTGATTGACTAAAATAATTACTGTTCCTACTTACTGAATAGAGCAAGGCAAAATAGGTGAGTGGTCCTTGTTGTCAGATCTAAGACAAAATACAAAATGCTGCTGAGACTTCAGTCTCCTCTAATATTAAAACATTATTTCTGTACAGAATGACACCACGTACATTTGGTCATCTGACTCTGTTTCCCTAGCTATCACCAACACTCAAAACTACCAGGGTTTAGCACCTATGTGCTGCAGTGCACACAGATAGAGCTTTGCTCAGATGTGGTGCAGCTGCTGGAAGTCATAAAACCATGAAATCATTTCACTCTTCTTACAAGAGCTACAGCCTGTTCTCTAGTACAGACACTGCATCTCTTGATCCATTCAGAACTGTGGGGTAATATCTTTATGACTTAACCCGTAAAGTAATTTAGTTTCAAGAATATTTTGCAAAGTCAAGTGGAGTAAAATTAACCTCTTCACTTCCAGTATATGCTGTTACAATGTATACATGTACATCTCTTTTCCTTCCAGCAGGGCACACTGTTCATGCATTTTAATACAAGCTAACCTCACAAATGCATTTTCAGTACAAAAATCTGTACAAATCAGTTTGATATACAAATGACATCTGATTATTTACAAAATTCCAGATTGCTGTGCTGGCATATGTTGCATATCCACTGCCCTATTTCTCCTGGCATGGCTGGCAGTACCTCCTGTCATCACAAGGTAAGCTTACAGTTATTAGAGTACTAATTAGATCAGCTCATGCCAAGCTTTGCAAACACAGATCACCAATACAGAGAGCAAAAATGCCTTTGAGGTGCAGTCTCCTAAGGGAAGGCAAACCGGTACATTGCTTTGTCCTCAAAGGAAACATCAACCACTGCAACAACCAACAACTCAGACCAGCCTCCAAGCCCATTACTGCTTCCCAATATGGCTAAGAGGTTTGTTATCAGAGAATTGTACACACACACACACACACACACACACACACACACACACACACACACACACACACATATGTGAATATTTTTTTATAGTTAAGCACTTTAAACAATATATGAGATTAAAGAGATTATTTACATATATTGCACATGTAAACAACATGCTACCAAGATGACAGTTGAGTTAAATGTAATTAAACACTTTAGTACATAAGATAATTCAGTTATAAAGAAGAAGATAGAACATACATCAAATGTGGAATACATATACAGTATACATATGCTGTAATTAAATAACTAAGACAATGTCCATTCTCATCATACCAATAATTGTTTTAAATATAACATAATGTCTTGTGACTCTACTCTCTTTTTATTACAGCTTTCCTCTTCATTTCCTTCCAATATTCCCTTTACTTACTGCTTAAAAGTGAATGGAATCTATGGAAAATATTTGATACAAATCCAAACGCTGCAAAATTAGAAGCCAAAACTCTGGAAAGAAATAATCCTCTTTTATTCCCAAGAAATATACTACAGTCCACAAGGAAAAAAATATATATTCCAAGCTTTAAACCAGGTTAAACACTTTTGTTACACATATAGGCAGTGTAGACTTCTTCAGAACCAAATTACAAATGAATGGATAAAGCTACTCAACAACCATTGGAATAAAAGAGGATTATTTCTTTCCAGGGTTTGGCCTCTAATTTTACAGCATTTGGATTTATCAGTTTTGTTTTTTGTTGCTTTGTCTCATAGTTGTTACGTAGAATATTTGGTGTGACAATGTTAAGGAATAAAAAAGTATTTTTATTACTAAGAGATGGAGTTCTTCATAGCCTTTGTGTTGTTGTTCCAGCTTATATATATATTTTTTTGTTTTTGTTTCTTTCTTTCTTCTTTTTTGTGTCAGACCAGGAGTTCTTCTCAGGAGATCCTTGTAAGGTATGGGATGTCTAGTCCATGTCTTCAGCAGTTGGTAAAAGGTAATTGTTCTTTATGTAGGAAGAAGCTTCTTCTAAATTGTTGAAAATTCTGATACCATTTGATAGATGAATTTTTATTTTAGCAGACAAAATTATTTGAGATTTGATTCCATTTGGTTTTAGTGTTTTCACAAGAGGCCAGCACTGTTTCCTATTTTCCAAAGTTTTAGCTGAATAATCATCATCAAATCTTATGTTGTTCTGACCATATTTTAGTGGAACTTTTTCCAAGCTGTTTTAAGAATCAAGTCTTTATCAGGGAAAGAAAGGAATGTAATTACTATAGATCTTGAAGTGAGTACCTATAGGTATATGTGCTCTTTCAATGCCATAAGAAAGGCCTTCCTGCAGGTTTAATAATTTTATAATCCAAGAAGATAAAAAAGTAATTAGGTCATTTCCTTCTTTTTTCTCTGGTAAATCAAATATTCTTAAGTTGCACCTCTATTCTATGTTTTCAAGGTTGTCTATTTTGTTTAATAGCCAGGTGTTTTGCTTTAATAAATATTCTGTTAGGGTTTCTTCCTACTTTAATCTTCCTTACATGATATTTAGAGCATTCTCAATGCCAGATATTTTAGTTTGATGCTGTTGGAACATTTCTTTAAAATGTTAGTTTGTTTTAAGCAATTCTGTTTCAAATGGTTTAAGTTATCTGAAAAAACATTGACTTTTAGAGATAATGCCTGAAGTAGTGTTGTCACCAGCTGAATATCCTCCTTTAGAGAAGAGTCAGAGTGGGAATGCTTAGATAATTGCTCAATTTTCTTCTAGCAAGTAAGTCTCCAAAAGATTCTGCCAGGAAAAAGCTGATGAAACTTCACAAAATTCAGGGATAGGTAACCTTACACTATTATAAAAAAGTGTGTGAAATAATTTTCCTCAGAAGAAAATATTTCCTGTTTATTTTGATTATACTGCAGAGATCAAAAAAGTTACTGCTTTCACTTGGCCATTTAGCACCACCTGTAGTTTTCATGACATCCTGCTGCCTTTAAAAAACAGATTGTATAAAATTCCTCAGTCTTTTAAATTTTATACACTTATCCCAAACTTGATCAACAGCTATACCTTTAGTTAATGCCACTTCTAAACATTTAGTTAATTCCATTAATACACTTTCTGACAAGAATGGGAAAATAATTGATAAATATGTGAAAATAGTGCATGGCTCTGCAATTTTGATTCTCAAATTTGGAATTATAAGGCTCAAATGTTAACTTTTATTCTGACTAATTGTGAAAGGAGAAATGTTTTATCTTCATTTTTTTCTTGCGAAGACAAATCTGATTTAAAATATTTAGAGTCTTCCCCCTCACAGGTCACAACTCATTGTTTAAAGTATTTGTATGACTCTTTTGATTCTTTAGCCAGGGCTGTGGCCACTGGTACGGTTTTGAGGAGGTTTTTCTGGCTTTGTTCTCAGAGCCTCCCAGAAGATATGAAAAATTATAGTTTTAATTTTCTTTTGGATAGAGGTTTATTTTTTGGTCCCTTTGTTAAAGATGTTATCATAGAGTGTGAGGAGAGAGTTAAGCTGGTATAGTGAATCCCTTAGATTTTTCAGCCCTCCTTTTCCACATTTTGTAGGGGATTCCTTAATCTCTCATCCAACTGTGACAAGAGACAAAACAAACCGTCACAAAAAAAAAAAAAAAGATGTCTAAGAAGCAATGGCAAGGGGGTTCCAAAAAGAAGACAGGAATCCCCCAAAACAAAGGTTTGTGTGTTTGAGTGTGTGTGTGTGTGTATGTGTGTGTGTGTGTGTGTGTGTGTGTGTATATATATATATATATATATATATATATATATATATATATATATATATATATATATATATATATATATATATATATATATATTTTTTTTTTTTTTACACTCATACCTATGTTCTCTCAGGGCTCATCCTCCTTGACTCAGTTGGCATGATAACTCTGAAGGACTTGTGGCTCAGACCTGTCTTTTAATCAGCTCATTTCAAGCTGCTTTACTGTTTGAGTGCATTGAAGGTGCCCTAAAGTTTTGGAAGCTGGCCGGCTATTAATATCCATGGCAGGATATAACCCATATAGCTAAGGCTACTGCAACAGTGATCAGTCAAAAATCTACTGTTATGGTCAGTTTATTTATACAACTGTACATTATTTATTTCCTGTTCCACGCAGCCAGCCACGGGTTTGTCCATGGAGTCATACATCAAGTCTACCTACCAGTCCTAATCTCCTCCAGCCATGATCTGCCAGGGTTGGGGCTGACAAGGATCATAAGGGTGTCCCAGGACCAAATGCCATCCTTGCTGCTATGGGGGGTTGTAATGACCTAACTTCATCCCATTCCACTGTGTTAGTTTGTTATGTCTGTGTGCTACTCCCCTCTATTGACCATTCCTCCCCAGAGGGAATGCCAAGACAAATGCCTTCCATCCTGGGATGACCATGCAGAATCCTCCCTGCCAATGCATCAAACACATGATCCACTGATTGACCCCAGGTCGCATGGGCCTTAGTTAAGGCTTTATCCCCCTACACTGTGCTATTGACTATTTTAATTATTGGTGTCTACTGACTATAATCTACCTCCTTTTCTCAAAAAGAGTAATTTTAGGAGGGATACTGCAGAACATACCACTCAACTGTACAAAGTTTCACAGAATGTCTAGATTTTTGCCTCATAAGTTCAGTCTGTTCCTCATAAAATTTGTGGTTTTCTGGAAAATCACTGGGATGATCTGTAGAATGAAATCACTAAATAATAACATGTATTTGTGTTTAAGACGTCATATCTTTCAGAAAATGTATGTTAGCATAAACCCTGTTATTCTAGCAACTTTCTAAGTTTAGAAGAGAAATATTTAAAGTCTGTCTCTATTTTTGAACTTTGTTCCCCCTGCTATGTCAGGCTTTGTCCAGATTTCTTGGGCTAAGAGGTTAAGAGGTATGCTACAGAATACTGAGTCATAATAAAGGATGTTTTGAAACACTGTAACCAATTACATGCACAACTGTGCCTGTGTCATAGCTGAAAAAGGTTTGCAGGCCATCCCCAACAGTTACATAATGTATTAAAAATTAAACATTCAAGATTTCTGAGTAAAACAATGTGGGCTATATCAATGTAGTGGAGGTACTAGATTCTGGACTATATATATATATATATATATATATATATATATATATATATATATAAAATGAAAGTGTATTAGTACATCTAGATAGGGTTAAGACTATGATCTGTTACAACTTGTTAAATATAGGCTGTATATATTTATTTAAAGTGTTTCTAGTCAGTGAAGAGAAGACTAAGCCTATGAGCTGTTGTGTGGACTGCATATAATTTAATAACTGTTGCTAATCAGTGAGCATAGAGAGGATTAATTCTATGAGCTGTTAATGATTTGTTAAAATGGATTAGGTATACTTATCACTTTTTCTAGCCAGGCTGTGTACACATATACTTTTTCTAGTCAGTGTAGTGAGGATCAGGAGAATGAGCTGCTATGAGTTATGAATTTCATCACGTAGCAGTCCATAGATTGATTTCCTCACACTATATTTGCAGTGTGCTTATGAACAAGTGATTTGACTGGACAGTGCAATCTAATCTGTAGTTTAGGCTTATTTGTGTTTAGGGTAATGTATCTTTTTTCACAAGATTGCCCAAGTTTGGGCAGTTCCATTCTGTGAAAGAAGATAAAGGGTTATAAGTATTGTAATATTTGTGCCAGTAAATATTGTCTTACTGAATGGACTCTCTTAAACTATTTATCTCTATGTCATTGTAGAGAGGATTAAGATTATTCTGCTGATATATGTTTGATTCTGAGTGACTCATCCAGATAGTATATCTACTACTAAACTGGCATAATAATAATAATAATAATAATAATAATAATAATAATAATAATAATAATAATAATAATAATAATAATAATTTCTTTAGACAGTAAAATGAAGGTGTTCCTTTGTACTGACTGTGCCTATATGTTTGGCCCTGCAAAATGTCATATTTCCAACTTTAGGTAGTGAAAAGGTTGGTAGTCCTTCTATGAACTTTTTATGAGCATCATGCTACCCTAGTCCAGAGTTTGATTGCCCTTGTCCTGTGTTTGCCTGCCTGACTCAGTTCACTAAAACAGACAGTGTACCTAAGAAACAGTTTTGCACTTCTCTGCATTTCCTACATAAATCTACATTGTGCGTGCATTGCATTATATGCTACAGCTATGAGCTTTTCTTTAGGCAACCTAGTGAAGTTTAGTGCTTTGCTGAGAATGGGTATGGTTTACCCTGCACCAAGAAATCTTTTTGTATTTTGCCATAATTGCTGCAGAAGTCTGTAATTGTGCATGTGTTGCTTGGTATGTTATGGCAGTGAGCTTTTCTTTAGGCAAGCTAGTGAAATAATGGCATGATATACTGACTGTGGTTATGTTTTTTTCTTGTATAAATCTCATGTTTTTGACAAAAAAAAAATTCTGACATTGGTTGTGTGAAAGATAGCAACACTATGGGATGTTAATGTAATTTTCACTGTCATTGTCCATGGTTTGATTTCCTTACGCTGTATTTTCCCACCTGGTGCGTGGCTAAATTGTCTGGTATTTTCTTTCCTGGACAGTGACTCTGTGTAAGTCATTTAACTAAACAGAGTGCACTCAATATGTATTTTGTACTTTTTGCGGTAACTGTTACAGAAATCATGCTTCTGTACATGTTGCATGCTGTACTACAATAATGAGCTTTTGCTCAGGCAATACAGTGAAATCTGGTACTTTGTAAACTGTGGGTATAGTTTGTCCTTCAAGATGCTGTTTGTCACAAAAGGAAATACTGCCAGCCCAGCTAGCTGGAATTTTGTAAATAATTATATGTCATTTGTGAATATTAATATGACTTATATAGAAGTGTGACAAAAGGACATACTGCCAGGAAAGTTATCTGGAATTTTGTAAATAGTTATATGTCACTGGGGATGCACAAGCCAGTGCATTTCTTTGTGTTGGTCCCAAGCCCGGATAAATGGGGAGGGTTGCATCAGGAAGGGCATCCAGTGTAAAATTTTGCCAAATCATACATGCAGACAACAGTACAGAAATACATACCGGATCGGTCGAGGCCGGGTTAACAACGACTGCCACCAGTACTGTTGGCCAACAGGGTGCTGGCAGAAATTGGTCTACTGTTGGCCGAAGGAGGAGAAGAGGGGGAAGGCATGCCCGAAGGCAGGTAAAGGCTAGGACTGTGATAGTGAGGGTAGGAACTTTGAACATTGGCAGTATGACTGGTATAGAGAGAGAGCTAGCTGATATGATGGACTGAAGGAAGGTTGGTATATTGTGTGTGCAAGAGACCAGATGGAAGGGGAGCAAGGCTAGGTGTATCGGAGGTGGTTTCAAATTATTTTATCATGGTGTGGATGGAAGGAGAAATGGTGTAGGCATTATCCTGAAGGAACAGTATGCTAAGAGTGTTTTGGAGGTGAAAAGAGTGTCAGATAGAGTGATGTTTATGAAGCTGGAAATTGATGGTGTAATGATGAATGTTGTCAGTGCATATGCTCCACAAGTTGGGTGTGCGATGGATGAGAAAGAAAAATTTTGGAGTGAGTCGGATGAAGTGGTGATGACTGTACCCAAGGGTGAGAGACTGGTGATTGGAGCAGATTTCAATGGGCATGTTGGTGAAGGGAACAGAGGTGATGAGGAAGTGATGGTGTTAAGCAAAGGAATGCAGAAGGTCAGATGGTGGTGGATTTTGCAAAAAGGATGGACATGGCTGTGATGAATACGCATTTTAACAAGAGGGAGGAGCATAGGATGACATACAAGAGTGGAGGAAGATGCACACAGGTGGATTATATCTTATGTAGAAGGGCCAGTCTGAAGGAGATTGGAGACTGTAAAGTGGTGGCAGGGGAAAGTGTAGTTAGGCAGCATAGGATGGTGGTTTGTAGGATGACATTGGTGATCAAGAAGATGAGGATGAGTGTGAGGGCAGCACCAAGGATCAGATGGTGGAAACTGAAAAAGGGTAATTGTGAGGTGATGTTCAAGGAAGAGTTAAGACAGGCACTGGGTGGCAGTGAAGATTTACCAAATAGCTGGGTAACTACAGCAGAGCTAGTAAGAGAGATGGCTAGAAAGGTGCTTGGTGTGACATACGGAAAGAGGAAGGGGACAAGGAGACCTGGTGGTGGAATGAAGAAGTACAGGAGAGTATACAGAGAAAGAGGTTGGTGAAGAAGAAGTGAGATTGTCAAAGAGATGAAGAAAGTAGACAAGAGTATAAGGAGATGAGGTGCATAGCAAAGAGAGAGGTGGCGAAGGCTAAGGATAAGGCGTATGAAGAGTTGTATAAAAGGTTGGACACTAAGGAGGGAGAAAAGGACCTGTACCAATTGGCTGGACAGAGGGACTGAGCTAGGAAAGATGTGCAGCAGGTAAGGGTGATAAAGGATAATGAGGGAAACATGCTCACTAGCGAGGAGAGTGTGTTGAGCAGATGTAAAGAGTACTTTGAGGGGGTTGATGAATGAAGAGAATAAGAGGGAGAGAAGGTTGGATGATGTGCGGATAGTGAATCATGACATGCAGTGGATTAGCAAGGAGGAAATAAGGATAGCTATGAAGAGGATGAAGAACGGAAAGGCTGTTGGTCCAGATGACATACCTGTGGAAGCATGGAGGTGTTTAGGTGAAATGACTGTGGAGTTTTTAACTAGATTGTTTAATGAAATCTTGGAAAGTGAGAGGATGCCTGAGGAATGGAGAAAAAGTGTTTTTGTACCGATTTTTAAGAATAAGGGTGATGTGCAGAGCTGTAGTAACTACAGAGGGATTAAACTGATCAGTCACAGCATGAAGTTATGGGAAAGAGTAGTGGAAGCTAGGTTAAGAAGGGAGGTGATGATTAGTGATAAGCAGTATGGTTTCATGCCAGGAAAGAGCACTACAGATGTGATGTTTGCTCTGAGAGTGTTGATGGAGAAGTACAGAGAAGGTCAGAAGGAGTTGCATTGTGTCTTTGTGGATTTAGAGAAAGCATATGACAGGGTGCCTAGACAGGAGTTGTGGTATTGTATGAGGAAGTCAGGAGTGTCAGAGAAGTATGCAAGAGTGGTACAGGATATGTATGAGGGTAGTGTGACAGTGGTGAGGTCTGTGGTGGGAGTGACGGATGCGTTTAAGGTGGAGGTGGGATTACATCAAGGATCAGCTCTGAGCCCTTTCTTATTTGCAATGGTGATGGACAGGTTGACAGAAGAGATCAGACAGGAGTCCCCATGGACTATGATGTTTGCAGATGACATTGTGATAGAGTAGGGAACAGGTGGAGGAGACCCTGGAGAGGTGGAGATATGCTCTAAAGAGAAGAGAAATGAAGGTCAGCAGGGCTAAGACAGAATATATGTGTGTGGATGAGAGGGAGGATAGAGGAATGGTGTGGATGCATGGAGTAGAGGTGGGGAAGGTGCATGAGTTTAAGTACTTGGGATCAACAGTTCAGAGTAATGTTGAGTGTGGAAGAGAGGTGAAGAAGAGAGTACAGGCAGGATGGAGTGGGTGGAGAAGAGTGTCAGGCGTGATTTGTGACAGATGAGTACCGGTAAGAGTGAAAGGGAAGGTTTACAAGAGGTTAGTGAGACCAGCTATGTTATATGGGTTGGAGACAGTGACACTGACAAAAAGGCAGGAGTCAGAGCTTGACATGGCAGAGTTGAATATGTTAAGATTTGCACTGGGTGTGACGAGGATGGACAGGATTAGGAATAAGTATATTAGAGGGTCAGCCCAGGTTGGAAGGTTTGGAGACAAAGCCAGAGAGGCAAGATTACATTGGTTTGGACATGTGCTGAGGAGGGATGCAGAGTATATTTGGAAAAAGATGTTAAGGATGAAGCTGCCAGGTAACAGGAAAAGAGGGAGGCCTAAGATAAGGTTTATGGATGTGGTGAGGGAGGACATGTAGGTGGTTGGTGTGACAGAGCAAGATGCAGAGGACAGGAAGAAATGGAAACAGTTGATCTGCTGTGGTGACCTCTAACAGGAGCAGCCGAAAGAAGAAGAAGAAGTTATATGTCATTTGTGAATATCAGCAGGATGCAATTGCTTGTGTTACCACTATATTAGAACTGTACGTTGTCTGTATATCAAGCTGCTGGTACAGAAGTGTGTGTGTAAAGTACTATGCTTATGGATGTATCCACAGTGTACCCTACTGGGAAAGAACAGAAATGTATATAAACTTTTGTATCTGTGTAAATGTATATGTTTTAACAGTGGGAACTAGAACATAGAGGGTTAACTTGCAAAACATCAAGAAAATAGTTGAAATTAAATTGTTTTATAATTGTGCTATAAAAGTTAATTTCAATGCAGCAAGGAGAGAGGATGTCTAGAACTAGGGAGCCTTCTGCATTGTATTGTACGTGTTTTATTGTTTTACGTCTTCTAGCAGCTGCAGACATCTGAAGGTTATGTATTTTCACAGGGAGATGCTAGATGCTGCATCAGTGGGGGTTGTTTGTTAGCCTGGGAACTGAAGTCAGGGGACAAAAAGTGATGTCATGCTGCAAGTATCCCAGCAGAAATATTTTAGGTATTAATTTAAGAACTCTCTGAGAGAGAGAGAGAGAGAGAGAGAGAGAGGGCAATTTGTATTTGTCTTTGACCTGACAACATCCACTCACCACTTCTGCACTTGCCTTGCTGTAAGGAAGTTAACTAGGATACAGTATTTTCTCTTTGTTTCCATTAAGAACATAGTAAAGATTAGTTTAGATGTTTCTGTATTTATTTGAGACTGTCCTACAATGTTGTTTTAAATATTTCCTGTGATTTTGAACTCTGATGTCACTGTGAATACATATGTAGTGTTCTCTTGTTCTTTTATTATTTATTATTAAATATATTTAAACCTTTCAATTGTGACTGGTCTGTTTAGAGATATTTAAGCTCTTAGAGTACTTGTGTATCTATTTTGTGACACTCTACTGGCCACTCCTAATAGCCTGGCTCTTGGTCAAACTACCATTTGGATTAATAGTAACATTACACAGTAAGATTGGATACCCTTTGCTAAGGGCCTTAAAGTAGTTGATAAGTAGTGGCTGGTGGTGGTGGAAACTACCTTATAGTCTGGGCAGAAGGGGGCATAGCTAGTAAACCTGTGCCAGCCTTTTCCAGGTCTGTGTGTGCATGTGTATAAATCAGACCTCAAAGTGTGCGTGTGTGTGTAGATGTGTGTGTGTGTCAGCTACTTGGGCAGGGACACAAAGCACTGGTTGGACAGACAGGGTGCGGGAGGTCTTGGTTTGCCCACTCTGAGATCAATCTTACTGGGGATCTGGAGAAAGAGGGAGAAATTAGCCCCAGACTGACTGTGGTCACTGTGTGCTCTTAAGGGAAATTGCACTTTACTATGTGTGTACTTGTCATCCTCCCAGTGTGTATGTTCGTCCCACTGTTGCCAGTGGTGAGGATTGAGGCTCCTTGATTACTGGGCCAATGCAGGGGTGTCACACTGTTTATGAAAAAAAAAATCACTTTGTACATTCCTGGTCTGCCTGGTGCTTATGGTTAGAATGGCTTTAAGAATTTGGAGATCTGTGATCTTTTTATTTCTTTATGGTTAGACTCCCCTTTGGAGTAATAATCATTCAATGGCTCATCAACCAGTAAAACATAAAAAGATTGTGATTTCTTTATTACTGGTAGACTGTTATGGTTAGAATGGTTTTGGGAATCATGGCTATCATCGCTGTTTCATTTCTTTGTGCTTGATGTTTATGTTTGGCTTTGCAAATTATGATCATATGTCTATTTCCACCTTTTCAGGCCATAGTGCTTGATGTCTATGTCAGGATTTGGAATGATGTGTATATTGCCACATTTTCAAACCTTAATGCTTGATGCTTTTCTTAAGCAACTTTGTGAATTCCTTACCAAGTCACTTTAGGAGTAGTTAACTATATCGACTTATGCTTACTGTATATGGGAATTATGGGGTATATGTATTCCTGTCCAAGATGGATAAATAGTTGTTTGGTTCAAAATATTTTACACTAAGCTACCTGCAATTTAATGCCAAAGTATTTTTAAATACCTTTATTAAGCTCACAAAATTTTATCAATGACATTGGTATAGTTACAGAAAATAAAATAAATCATTATACACATTTGCATTAGTTTCTTGCATTATACATATGTTTTCTTTCTCAGCAGTTATCATTCACTCTAACATTACATAATTTGCTGAAGTTCTGCCATTTCTTAAATGTCAGCCCTTCTCATTCTGAACATTATTCTACATGTATTGTTCCCACAAATGTCATATATATCGATGTGATTTACAATTTCTTTTTTGTAAAATCCCATCTCCAATTCTTTTATCTCTTTTACAGTATTCAGTACTTGAGTTACAGCAAACATTCAATGCAAAAAAATCCTAAACCTTTTGGACTTTGTTGCATACTGGTAGCACTACAGATGTTGTTCCACTATTTCTTTGTATATTGCTTTTCTCTTCTCTCTTTATGATCTTTTCTAACCTCTTCTGATTGACTCATAGTTATCATGTAATATTTTACATGATCTACTAATTATCCCTTTTTCAGCAGCAGCTCTGTTCTAGATTCAACTAAAAATCAACCAGAGCTGTTCTTTAACTTATCACTTCCCTATCCCTTTCTCTTTGCATATATTGTGTAATCAATCCCTGGAAGGGAGGGCAGTCTCTAACCTGCAGTCCAGACTTCCATTTGGCCTCATTCCTATATCCTTTCCCTCCATAGTTTTTGCCCAGTACCTTGGTTCCTTTATTATTTTTTCTCCAATAAATCCCAATTCATTCTTGCCTATTTTCTATGCTTCTGCTTGCAGTCATCCCTTTTAGTAAAATCTATTTTCTTTATCACTGTGTTGCCTTAATTGTTAGCATGCTTTCTTCCACTTTTTAAATTTATTTTGTATGGTTATTATTCTCCTTAGTGGACTACATCTAAATCCTATTATATTTTTATTTTTGACCTCCCCCACATTTCATCATCATGCCTTTCCACTTTGATTTGTAATCTTCTGTTTGTGTTATGCATATGAGTCTTAACTGCATAGCAGTAAAATGTCCCTTCAAATCAGGTAGTCCAAAAACAACTTTTTTCTGTGGTAAGAAATAGCTTATCCACTTAACTCTTGCCCTCTTTCCCTCCCAAATAATTTCCTTCAACTGTTTATTAATTATGCTCTACAACTTTTCATCTTATTGATACAAATATGCTTGATTTGTATATAAAACCTTAAGAAATTAAAGCATTTTCAATTCTTGCATATTTCTATCCGTATCCATAATCAAGAATGTCCAACTTCTCAATTTTTGTGTTTTTTTTTTAGTTTCGTCCCACATATCCCTAGTTGCCATAGTAATATTCTTTGTAATCCATATACCTAAATATTTCATCTTATCCTGCCTCCAAAGATATAAGTATTGCTGACCCAATTCATGCATGGACATATAGTTACCAATATAACATTTGTTTTATCTTCATTTATTTAATTTATTTATTTATATTGTGGAAATAGCTGAAACTGTCTCAGAATGTTCCACAACAGTGAGATGTCCTTTCCTGGATTTATCAAGTACAAAATATCATCTGTGAATAAAGGTTTCCTGATTACCATACATGTTATCATTGAATTTTTGCGATGTTCATCATATTGATCACTACTGCACTAGCCTAAGCTATGCGTTGTATGTTCTGCATAGGATATATCAGCTGGAGAGCTTCCAAAGCTTCAGGACACGTTACCCACTCCTAAACCATTAGTCAGCTCGAGCTGAGCTGACTAAAAGATAGGTTTGAGCTCCAGGCCCTTCAGAACTTTCCTGATGCTGAAGAGAGTGCTCCTCTGCAGGCTCTTGAGGATCGAAGGTCGGTTTGTGATGTTTCATTGCTGGGTAGATAAATTCCCTTTAGGAAAGAACCTTCCACATATTATTTTTACTGTTTAAACTCACTTTCCACTTTAGGAATTTATGTTTTAAGCTAGGAATATGTGTTTTATTGACCGTCACTCAACTTTAGTGTACTTTTAAATAGGAGCACACTTTTGTTTCTGACAGTATAAAAGTTCTAAAATATTTTTATGTGGAGAAATTGTGTCAGGATTACTTTTTGGGGCTGATAAAGTGTATTATATTGTTTTTTTTTTTTACTTTATTTTAACTGGAACATTTACTTTTAACTGCTTTTTGTAATCTGATGTCAATTTTTATTCTTCCTCATCTAATGGGTTTGGTTCCAATCCTCGGATCAGACTAGGCCATTAAATCTCTTCAATCTCTAGTGTATTTTGTATTACTTTAAATAGGGTAGTTAATTTACCTCAGGGCAGGGTATTCTATTCCTATAGGAATGTTGGTAAATGTCTCTGCTCTTTGTTGCATGTATTGGGAGTAGTATTGTATTTGTTAGATATGTTTATTCATGTACTTGTATGTATTGTTTCAATTTCATTTGTAATCTTAAGACTTGAGTTGATGTGCAAATTTGCCTTTAGGCTACACGTGTGTAGTTCTAAATAGCAATAACATTTACTTTCCCCAGGATTTACTAATCTTCTGTGTAAGACTAGATTAGTCTTACATGGAAACGTCAGTCTAAGAGTATGACGGCAGCGCGCCATGCATATTAATGAGGGAGCTGCCTCAACTCTAAAGCTTATACGGAGCGTGGACGAGTGTAGGGGGCGTGGCGGACTGCCGAGCAGTCCCAAAATCCACACCCCTGCACTGACAAAACCCAAGAAATATCGATTTACATGAGCGAGTCTGCTCGCATGTGTACATTGTAACACTACACTCCCCCATATGTTAAACCTCGTACAAATTTAAAAATTAAAAAATTTTTTTTTGTTTTATTTCTGATATAGCTGCCCATATTTGCGCGTGTTTGCGTGGGATTGTCCATTGCTTAGCTACAGTTAGCAGCTTAGACACCGAAGAGGATAATAAGAAAAAAATATGCAGATTAAGCAAAATAGTGATAGTGTAGTGGTTAGAGCCTTCGCACAAAGCGGAGGCATTCCCGGTTTGAGTCCCACTACCGCACATTTCATTTTCTGTTGGAAATCTGTATACAAAAATATTTCCTGACATTTATCATGTATAAGTTTTGTAAAAAGTATTCAAATGTTATATGTAGTAGTGAACGAATTATATATATATATATATGAAGGTGAAATGGTTATGCATTCTGAAGCATGAGTAATTTATTTTAAGCAGTATAAAGCACTGCTAAGCACATTTTAGCAGTATTTAGCATATTTAAAACCAGTTGCTTGTAGCTGAGCACCTCGTTAACAAGCACAATGTATTTGCATGTAGCTGCGCACCGCACTAACCAGCACAAATACAACGTATTTGCATGTAGCAGCGCACCGCACTAACCAGCGCAACGTCGGGCAACATCGAGCAACGTCGAGCAACGTTGGGCAACATTGGGTAAAGTCGGGCAAAGTTGAGCAAAGTCGGCTAAACACGGCCACACCTCCTTTACTGTACCTTAACCATTCAGGTCTGGCCAGTAGGAAAATAAAAAGCAGTGACAGGATTCGAACTCAGGATACTGTGCACTATAGTCACAGTACATAACCACTAAGCCATGACAGCATTTCATAACCATGCACTTTCAACAGCCAAATATCTATCAAAGGAATATTAAACATTGCCAACATCAGCTAAGCAGGTGTGCCTACAGCTGAGTTTTTTCAAAACTGGCCAATCACAAATAAGTGTGGGAAATGAGGCATATTTAAGCTCCACAGGCAGGAATACTTGCCATAACTGGTTGTAGCTCCCTTCTGCAGTCAGCATTACCGGTGTTGGAGAAGGCACTCGATTTTGAGCGTAACGCTGGGGCATTGAGGAGACCAAAGTAATGGTTTGGATCCTTGTCCACAATCATGAGGAAAGACTCCGGCGGGGCCAAGTACCAGGGCACCCAATATAAAATGGAGGCCTGGAACAGTCTTGCTCGTGATCTCACCAGTGCCACTGGCATTCCTCAGACTGGTGAGCAGGTCAGGCACCATTATTTTGACCTGAAGCGACGTAAGGAGGATCAACTGGACCAGTGGATCCAGGGGTCCCGTGCGATGCCTAATGCCCCAGTACTGAGTAAGTAGCCATTGTATTACGTAGTTAAGAATTGCTATGCTTGTCTATACTATGGATAGGTATGTCTCAATCTCACTGCATTTACTTCACAGCTGCAGGTGTCCAGGCTATGAATTAGCAAGCCCATGAAGATAGGTTGCAAAGGCTGCGTCATCAGGTAGGTTAGTAATTATTCTGCATGTACTGTTATGTAAAATAAATGGGAGAGCCTTCAAAAAGTGTTTTAACCCAATAAATAAAGGTGTAATAATCCTTTAATAAATGTATAATTCCTGGAGTGTGTCTGTGTCATTTTCTTTGATATGTTGTTGTACTGTTGCATTTTACAAATAGTACTGTTGTATTAAGCAGTGTTAACCCACACTTGGGTAGGCCCATATAATGTAGATGAAGAGAGTGCCAGTAGCTTTTATGCATATTTACAGCCCTCAACTGTTGGTTCATGCCCAGCATGTACAGATTAATCTGGCACATGTGTAGCTTGGTATTGTGTTCCCCATAAATGTCAGTGTGCTGCCAGAAATGTAGGGAGCTGTTAACATATAACTGATAATTTCACCTGAACATATCTAGATAATTATATGAAAGTAGAGCTGTCAGTGTACCATCTTAGCAGTAGTGTGTGTGAGCAACTCTCAAAATATGTAGCAGTAACATCTGCATCTTGGACAGTTTGTATGTAAGATACAGCGCATGTATATAATGATGTAGCAAAATCCAATTGCACAATATAAGGACATTGGGTAATGTAATAATACATGTAAGGGACATATAACTGCAGTTAACAGGAATGTAGTGAAAACTAGAAGGATATATAAGTTGTTAATTGTGTTATCCTTTTCCACCCTACTGTATGTGCATAAAAAATGCAATTCCACTCCTCAATTGGCATGTCTAATCTCAAAATATTTGTTGGAATATATGTCCTATTGGTTTGTAAATATTTGCATTTATTTCTATGCATGTGCCCTGTTAAAATACCACAATATTGGTGGCCTGTTGCCATCAATTCAACCTGCATGCTGTTGTAACGTCCACTATTGCTCTATATATGCATGTGTTATGCTTGCTTTTCAACTGTTGAAAATCTGGTGTGTTAGGTTAATGGGAATACTTCTGGATGCTGTTATAACTAATTGGGAATGCTGTTGACTGTTACTAACCCATGTCTTTATTAAACCCTCCAAAACATAGTTCGTATGGGAAGGCTGGTCCCAGCTGACCCACCTGTCCCACCTCAGCTGGCCATGGCACCTGGCACCAGCAGGTCCAGTGCCCAGCCTGGGACCTCCTCCTCCATTGGCCCTGTGCCACCTTCAGGTGGAAGCGCTGCAGGGGATGGGGCTCGGTCCCCTGTGCAAGCGTGGGTGGAGAAGGGCCACCTATCACCCTTCAAATGGTCCGGGCTGTGGTGCATAGAGAGATTGAATGTTCTGTTGCAGAACCTCTACGTCAGCTTGAGGCACGAGTGGCTCAACTCCCGGGTCAGCCTGCCCCTCCTACACAGCCCCCAGTGCAGTCACCCTCTTGACTGTGAAGGTGCAGTGGTGACCGCCCATGGGTGGGGACCTCAGTCCCACTGTTTCCATCTGTGGGCTCATGGGCTTGCTATTTCCAAACATCCCTCCCCGTCAAAGGTGTTCACCCACCACATGTGTCATATACCGCCCCTTTATGCATCTTGTTTGTCTTGTCTGTTTACCTCCCCAACCTACCTTCCCAAATATACCTACTTCCCCTACCCAACATTCCACTCTCACCTGAAAAAAAAAAAAAATGGTAATCTGCTCCCAAAAAAAAATTACGCCCTATACATAGCTGCCCATTTTGCACACATGTCCACTAAATGTAATTTAATTGGCATTACAACATACTTTGTTGTCCTAACTCCTCTCTCAGGGGTTAAAGGTTTCATATCTACCTCCAAATTTATTCCATATGCACAGCTGTTGCTGTTAAAGAAATGGGCAGCTATGGAACTTCCCTACACCTGTCCTGTACATCCCTATCTACTTTCCATACTGTCTTTCTCTCTTTGTGCCTATTTTTCACCACTTTCCTATCTCCCCATTTTTCTTTTCTTTCAAAGAAATGAGAGCGGGGATTAGCAAGAGTAAGTACTATTAAGCAGTAGTTAGCGGGTTTGAGCGAGTGTGCGCTTGTTTGCGCTTAGCTAAGCATTGCTAAGCATCGTGCAAACCTGCACAAACCCACTTACAACTGTTTAAAAGTGCCTTAGTCTATATGTGAGGGCCCTTGTTCTGCTCAGGAGCAAAATAAAACACCTCTGTCAGTCTCGAACCCTGGACCTTGTACACACTACACAACATGAAGTACCACTAAGCCACAGTAGATATACAACAAGTTGGTGCTGAAATAAATATATCATGCATCAAAATGAGTGAATGTAAAGGAAAAATAGGAATGCCATACCACACAACTTGTTCTGTGGATCTTTACCAACAGTTGTTGTGGGATTACATTACATGACTGTGATAAGAGAAGCAGCCATTCTAGCAGGAAATAATGTTACATCATCACTTTACAACCCCACACAGTATCACAGCAGGACAAACACTGGCATATCTGTTTAGGGCAGAGGCCATACCTCCCAACTGTCCCTAATTTTCAGGGATGTCCCTGATTTTGACACAAATTTTAGCTCTGTCCCTCTGAATCCCTCCTAAAACTAATGACTTTGGCCAGAAAGGTGGTGAATTACACTTAATGAATAATGACAATAATTAAGAGTTAGACACTTCTTTTACTTCAGAAAAGGTATATTAATTCATATGCTCTGATTCTCTCAATGTTTCAACTTAATGGCACTAACATTTTAAAGGTGTCCCTGACTTTTTCTTTACTTTTCCCTGAGTCTGTTCAGATATGTACCTGAGTGTTTGAGAGGTCTGGCAGAGGCAGAAATAGAGGCATATCAGCCTTTCAGCTGTTACACACTGTGCAAATAGCTTTGGAAGGAGTTTCGGAAGCATACCCTTATGTAGGAATACAACACTGAAATACAAATGGATGTAGCCATGTACTGGTAGCAACCAACTGTAACAATGCCATTGCTCTATTGCTGAAAAGACCTGTGTGGTGCACAGACAAAAAAATAACAGGCTGTTCTCTGGCTACCATGTGGATAGGCCCACAGTTGGGAGTTACGCAGACAGACTACTTCCTTGATAAACTAACATGTACATAGCAACCCTGTAAGTCAGCAAGATAAAATCTATACAATAATACTTACGCTCTCTGTACTTCTGCACCCCTACCCAAATGTAGAATATACCTGTGTGTGCAGGGTCTACCAAGGATGTAGGTAAGCATACTCACAGTACTGACATGTGTCCAGTTTTTCTGAGCAGATTATGCTAATGTCAACACTAAAAAAGCACAAACTGTTTAGAACTGAGTAAATGAATATTCACAGTATAGCAGTTCACAAACAATTCTTATGCCAAAGGAATACATCTCAATAACTAGCTTTGTATGGCAGTTAATTGTTAAAGTTGAAAAGAAAGTACATCTTTCCATGTATCTTGGGGTAGCATTT
Organism: Protopterus annectens; assembly: GCF_019279795.1. Lineage (NCBI taxonomy): Eukaryota > Metazoa > Chordata > Ceratodontiformes > Protopteridae > Protopterus > Protopterus annectens. The sequence continues at coordinate 169,438,750 of NC_056726.1, forward strand.
TGAGGGGTGAGTGCATTTCTACACTGACAAGTGGGTACTGGAAGCAGCAACATTAGGAATGAGTACAAAATGTAAATCTCTGACTACACCCCTGGCTTCTGATATAAGAACTATACCAACCTTCTGTCTTAAACCATGATCTCCACAGCAAACAAGGATGATCTCCATCTTGGAACGCTGAAAGGGCCACGCCTACCTGAGTTAGCAATTTATAGTACTGGGTTGCTATGACAGTGATTACTGCAATTACTACACAGCAGGCTGCATGCAATTAGCAAGTGGTGGCCACTAATTGATGCAGAGGCCATCACATGCTCATGTGCAAATACCTACAAAAGCAGGCTGCAATCTCTGCCAACAAACTCAATCACTCTATTGCAGAGACTGACAGAGAGAGAGACAGAGAGAGACAGACAGAGAAAAGGAAAAAGAAATATTACCAAATCATACAAAGGAAAGGTATGTGACACATATGTATTTACTGGCATGTAGTAGATGTTATTGAAGAAAAGTCTACATAATGTAAACCATTCATATGTGGCAGCAGTACTTATTTATGCATAGATGTTCTGCTTAACTACTGCTGTGGACAATACAGTGTGTACCTGTGGGCAGTGGGACATACCTGTGAAATGTGTAGCTCAGCATTAAATGTCAAAGATCTGATCCATGTTATCTGTGTTCTGTACAGTAGTGTGGCCAATGGCTGTTGGGGGGATTAGCGCTGACATTATATAAACATGGGTGTGACAGAACAACACATGCATGATAGTCATATTAAAGTGTAGCTTAGCATTGGCAACTGCTGTAGCAGTTTAGTATACTTATCTAGCATTTGTAGCCATATATACCCCCCCTAATGTTAGTGTGTGTTCATATGTGACACCTGTTTGTGTTGCAGCAAGGCCCAACAGTTCAGCTGTGAGATCCAGGGACTTACAACAGTGTGGACCTAGTGTGTGTATGCCACACACATACGGAGAAATATATATGTGTCATATATATTCACATCTGTATATGTGCATAGAGCAGGGGACATATTGCAACTGTTTGTAAAGGGTGGAAATATATATGTTGGTGAAGGTTAGTATGCGGATATTTGTATGTATGTTTTAGTGTGTGACAAACAAGATAGCATACAGTGCTGGTATATGACATGTGGTGGTTAAACACTGTGGGTGGTTTGTTCAGTTTGCAATGTTGAAGCCAGTGAGGTCTGCTAAAGCTACTTGGGCTGTGAACACCTTCAATGCATTTATCCCAAGACTGTGCAATTTTATTACATTACTGTACACCTCCTATCCTTTGTATAATTGATATTTTCACTATGAAAGGTGAAATATATATGTGCCTACATATATATGTATATTACACCAATGGATGTGTATATGTATATATATATATATATATATATATATATATATATATATAGTTATATATACTAATACACACCTACATCTACTTGTTGCAATAGATTCTCTGTACTGTTAACTGAATGTGATGGTCAATGTCTTTGAGAATATGTCAAAGATATGTATCTGTGGGATAGCTTAGTGGGAAACTGTTTATGTCATGGTATTATGGGTCCTTGCTTTGATCCTAGCAAAAGCTGTGTATTCTGTTGCTAGGCAGAAAAAGTGCTATTGCATACAGTGTGATTAAGTCCCTTGGTTTTAACTAGGGTGTGTCATTGGAGGCTAAAGCACTACATCTATGATTATTGATTGGTACTGATGTTGAATCCAAATCCTGTGTGTACTGTAGTACTACTTGAAGCTCTGGGCCTGTACAGCAAAGTATGGCATATGTCCACATTGCTTGCATCCACTGTTTTGTGTGGTCCCTGTATTCATCACAGATTACATTTCTCAAGATAAAGGTTGTGTAAGTACTGACACACAGTACTGTATAGTACACACTGAAAGCTTATCTGGGTTGTCATACCTTTGTGTACTGTAATTATGTCTGATGTGTATGTGGGTATATCTGTAACATGTTCTTTGACATATGTGTGGTAAAACATATAACTGTGTATCTAGCAACATTCATAGTGTACTACAGCAGTATGCAACCTTTATTCCCAATTGTGCACATATTTTGGACATGGGTTTGCCATTAACAAGTTGTGTGGTATAATAGTAATACATTTAATGGACCTTACACTCATTGTGATGGATAATATATTTATTTACACATCAGCTTGATGTCTATCTGCTCTGGCTAGGTGGTGCATCGTGTTGCATACAGTGTGCCAGGTACTCTTGTATAGTCTTATATAGTGATTTTAATTTGTTGCTGTGCAGAACATGGTTCATTAGATTGAGAGTGAGCCAGGCACTTCCAAGCAGTTGTGGGGTGAGCAGTGATAAGTGGCAGTTAAACTGTTTCACTCTCGGTTAGCTAATAGGTTGCTGTATATGGCAGTTCAGTGATATCTGTACTGTATAATGTTAAATGTGCCATATGACTTGCTCAGACATATTTTTGTATTTATGTCTTCCGGGGTTCATGGCACGTCGCAGGAACCCCAGTTACAGTAGTGCTGAAGATGACATAATTACTACCAGTATGATTCAGCACTCCAGTCTCATGTTCTCACGAACCAGCCAGGACCAGCAGGAGTGTACTGCAATGTGGCAAGATGTTGTCCACAGGGTAAATGAAGTAGGCCTGCATAACTGGACATATGAGCAGGTACGCCACCACTGCAGTGATCTTCTCAGACATGTCCATCAGCGTGCTGCTGATGTGCGGAGACAACAGCTTGCAACAGGAGGAGGTGTTAATATTCATCCCCCCCTCACCAGAGTGGAGGAGCTGCTCCTGAGCCTGGTGGCACCTGCCCAACAACAACAGCAGCAGACATACACTATGATGGAGGTTGGAGCCACCCAGCAAGCACACATGGAGCATGCAGGTAACATGGCATATCTGTAAACTGCTGTTATCTGTATTGGTAGATCATGCATATGTGAGATGTGGAGTGTGTCGTTAAAAGACGTGGAGCCTGTTGCTGTGCAATACTGATCATTTGGAACATAATCTGTAGCCCTGTGAATGTAAACTGTTGTTGTACTGTAAGACTGCAAACACACAGTAGCAATGCCACAGTTGTGGCTACTGACAAACTGTCTCATCTCTATGTAGGTCCCTCTGGGGTGACATCAAGGCAGCAGACAGATGCTGGTGAGTGTGTTCTACATTTATTATTGTAAATAAAAAGTGCATGTCATAGTTAAGGTGTAGGCCATGTACACATGTAACACACCTACGCATAATGCATGATGTGCATGTTTGGTGTAAGACCACGCACATCTCACTAATGTGATTAGCTGCCTCAAACACATGCAATACCCAGACCATCTCAAACAAATATGACTAGACTGTAGTGACCATTGGATAGGCATAGTTGATACTCAACATGCACATAACATACACATCTATATCATACACAGAGCATTTTAACATGCTACACATAAAGGATTCCCAAACCCTCTGTAAAGACACACTCCAGTATACAAAATCTCATCCACACATTACACATAATATACCTGAGGGGTAGAGGCCTGTCATGGGGCATTTAAACGCTCTGCAACACACTACACATTCATGTCAGGGAATGCTCCTTATTGGCCTCCTTACAAACTCATGTAACAACTGGTTGTGAAATGGTGAATGTAGCCAAGGTAGTACAGTTTCGGTACAGCATGAGTAGTGCTGGCTTGGGAAACATTTGTAGCCTTGAGTGACCACATGATGCTTCATGTTGATGGCCTATAATACTATACCCCATCCAGTTATCGTAACCACAGTACTACACATAGCTTTCATTTCTATACACCTTGCTATACACCTTAATGTTATGTGTGTGCACACATATGCACCTCTAAACAATATGCATACCAATCAACATTTGCACAACTGACACAAATATATCTTGTGATGCTATTGAGTGGCTAGGTCATATGACACACATTGGGTATGTGTAGTGTTTAAATATGCAGTTGTGTTTTAGCATGTCATGTCATGGATGACACTGGCGTGTCCACAATATGATCTACACTCACCATAAGTACTGTACATTGGGTATGTGGACGAATGGTATTCCATCAATTATCCATGTACCACTGATGATGTTGTGTAAATACTCATCATGCATGTGCTAAAAATGTGTCTGCAATTATTTGCTAAAAACACAGAGGCTGTAATCAGCATTGGATACCTATCTGACACACAGATACACATCCAGCCATGGTATGTACACCTGTTTGTTATGGTGCATAGCACATTACAGAGTTTTGAATACCTGCACAGCAATGTTGTGTCCATGTATGCATTGTGTTCCAGGGGGAGGCCCATCACCTAATAACAAAACACATGCATCAAAGCCATGTATACTGTTAGGAACAAGGACTGTCTACACTTGCACTGCATGCTGTTGAGCAACACATGTCCTGCATGCTGACATGTGTGATATGACTGTTTTGCTTGTGATACTGTACCCCACCATCACCTGCTATTGTGTATGTTCTAAGATTGCTGGTGTTGTGTGTGTCTGCTTTAGGGAGGAGTGTATTTGTGTGTGTGTGCATGTGTGCATGTGCGCATGTGTGCATGTGTGCATGTGCGCATGTGTGCATGTGCACATGTGTGCAAATGTGCATGTGCGCATGTGGTCTGACATCATGTTCAGGTCTTAAAGTGTGATTCCTGTTTTCCTCTCACAGGTGCCGAGGTGGGGCTGGTTCAGTACAGCAGGGAACCTGATGTCACTGAGACAGACAGTGATCATGAGGCTAGATGTATTGAGGCACAGGCAGGTTTGTCAGGGTCTGTTGTTAGGCCACCACCTGAAAGTACACACGTCTCTACTCCATTGATGCACATAGTCATACTGCCTGTACATCCATCAACACCATTGCCCTTAGCTGAGGGACAGTGTATGGCTGGCACTGGCCAGGACAGTGTGGCATCTATGGCACATGTATCAGGACACAGCAGCCATAGCTATATGTTTGGAACAGTACCACATAGGTAGATGCCCAGGGGTTCTCATCAGAGCACTGCTGGTCATCATGACTCTGGCAGATGTGCCACATCTCTTTCTACCACACGCATATTCCAGGCTGTCATGGAGGCACAGACATGAATGGAGTGGTACACCAGACAGGGTCTAAGGGCACAGAGGACTCATAACACCTCTATAAATGACAATATCCATGACCTAGCAGGTGCCATATGTAATTACACTGAGGTCATTGATAGACGTTGGGGTGAGACATTGGATGTCCTCCACAATTTCATGCCCATGTGTCAAGACAGTGCGGGACAGTTGAGACATCGATGTGGCATATGCCAGCAACATCAGCAGCTGGAGGTCACCGTGGACGTCCAGCAAGTCACAGCCACTCCTGTACTGCCAGTACCAGCCCCAGCAATGTTGGGGGGACTGTCCATTGACCGTCCTAGAAGACCATGTGCATGTGGCTCTGGCCAGTCCCAGCAGGGACCTGGATCCAGTGGACATATGTCAACCTCTTCGGATAGTACCCAGTCTGGATTAGTACCTGATACTGTCTGTAGCACCCCTGCCAGGCACAGGTTCCGTATCCATGGCCAGAGATGGTGATCTGCAAAGCCTGCCAGGTACAGTCTGTAGCTGTCTCACAAATCCCCATATATGGCAGCCACATAGTGGAACTGTGTGCATGCAGACACACACACATAAACCAGAAACCTAGGGCAAACACATACCCGCACACATTGCATCAACATTGGCCCATAACAGTACTCATGGCCCTTGCACACACACTCACACACACACGTTGATTGTATGGCTCAATGTAGGCCTCTGGCAAACCAACACACCCTGTGCATATGATGAAACCTGTGCCACCTCCTGTCATCTGTAACATTGATGCAGGAACAGGCTAACATGGTGCTGATACACAGGGTGATTTTAATAAAGTATAGCAATGGTTGAATGTGTAGCATGTTGTCAGCAGTAAAGTGTAATGATATCCTTGAAGGTGTAGCTGAGCAGGCATGATGCATTAAAGCTGTAATTAGCAATGTTGTATTGTTATCACCAGTGTTTATTCCAATTGTGTTTTGTTTGCCCATGTGCCAGTTGGCTGATGTGTGTAGTTGTGTCAGCATGTGTTATACAATGGACAGTAAGTGTGGAGTGTGTGCAGCACAGGTTTGCAGGTGTACATTTGTGAACATGGTGGAGGTGCACTGTCTGCATGTATGTGTGTATTGGACACATGGGCAGGGTGACATGCCCTGTATTGGCCAGTGTTAACACTCCATACTTTCTATTGGTGGCCAGTATGCATTGTACTACACACATTTTGGAACTTGAGTACACATTTGTGTGTATGACACGGGTTGACACTGTGCTGTGGGTGATGCTGTTGCTATTTGTCATTGGTTTGCATTACTAAGGTTAACACCTTTATTAATGCACACTGTTCATCTACAGGGTTGCATGGACCATGCTATCACAAACACAAGAAATTCACACTTATACAGTAAAAGTGCATTAGTCTCATGGACCTCTGCCATAAACTAAATATATAATAGAAGGTGTGAAGTTGTACCATAAAAGAGTTACATACCAAGAAGGGATAACCTGTCTGTAAGTATCATTGGTAAAATACAATCCCTCAATAAACATACAAGGCAAGCTTCAAAATACAAAATGGCAAGGATTCCAAAGACAATACTAAGGCTTTCTTCAGTGTTGTTCATAATCTACAGGGGAAATCTCAGATCGGGTCACAGTTAATGTAAATGGTCACAAAGTACACTTATCTGACTGACATTACCAATTCCTTGTCAGACAGTTTGAATGCGGATTTCACCACTCTGTCATTACACAAGGGCCACATTTCCAGACCTGAAGAATGTAAAACCTGATGATTCACAGACACTCTAGTTAAAACATCTCTTTAACAAAGTACACACCACAGTGGCAATGGTACTGGACAGTGTCCCTGGCTGTGTCATACACAAGCTGACATATGAAGTCACCATTCACCTAAACGCTCTGTCCAGATGCAGCCTCTATACAGGTTGTATACTTGTGGAATGACACATGGTAATGGTGTTCACAGTCCACAAGGGTTGAGCTACACCATCTTCTTCTTCTTCTCCTTTTGGATGCTCCCATTAGAGGTCGCCACAGTACATCATTTCTTCCTGCCCTCTGCATCATGCGCTATCACACCATCCACCTGCATGTCCTCTCTCACCACAGCCATAAACCTCATCGTAGGCATTCCTCTTTTCCTGTTACCTGGTGGCTTCATCCTTAGCATCTATTTCACAATATACTCTGCATCCCTCCTCAGCACATATACAAACCAACTTAATCCTGCCTATCTGGCATGGTCTGCTAACCTTCAAACCTGGCCTGACCCTCTAATATACTTATTCTTAAACCTGCCCACCCTCGTCTCACCCAGTGCAAATGTTAACATAAATTGATTAAGGGTAGAACTACAACGGGTCCTAGAAATTCTCACCCTATAAGCCAGACCAATGTTATCTGGAAGGCTATGGAGCACAGCATTATGGAACTCATTAACAGAGACATTATGAACCTGCAAACACTGCAACATACCCACTTAGGTTCTCTAAAGGCCAGATCATGGCTTCTACACCTAGTAGACTTCAGGCCAGTCAACAAGGCTATAGGTGAGGGAGGGGAGGTCAACACAGCCAAGCTGTAGCTCACCAGCAATTCATACCCATCCCACATACTGGTATTATACATTACTGAAGCACAGATGTAGGACACAGTAACATTTGCAGCCTCTATGTACTATTCTATGCCAGTAACAAGTGGTATTCACCTGCACTCAGTCCTGGGACCACTCCTGTTTGGCATATAGCTTTCTTAGGTACAAACAAACACACTAGGGATATGTCTGCCCAGGTTTGATGACAATGCATACTGTGGGCTATACTTTATTCTCCAGATCACACACATCCTCCTAAAGGGTATCATACAGATACCTGGTGTCAAACTCATGCTGTAAAGCTATAAGCCAAAGAAAGCATAGTTATCCACTTTTAGAAAACAAAGTATCCCCAGAGTACCACATAGGTAGTAGCCCCCAAAATGTGGAACAGGTACTAATGTATACATAAAGCCATGTGTTAAGTCATCTCTCCTTTGATAATCACATTACCAAAGGGTTTTGGAAATCCCTCTGTGGAGCATATAAGCAATAAAGGGTTTGCATGCAGATCCACAGAGGTTGTTGCACACCTATTAAGATTAGTCATCTTTGCCAGACTTTGCTTGCTTTGGAACAGGTTTCAAATATACCTCAAGCATAAACCCTCACTCATACTCTTCAATAGAAACCATGATGAGTGGATGTGAAATAGAAGACGCAGCCCAGGGATCACTGCAGTGGCTAAGCTTGTCACAAGCATACAGAAGTGACCTAAGGTCTGAAAAGCACCAGCACACTCTGGCAAAGATCACAGATGCGTTCATGGAGAAAGCAGAGTACCCACCTATGAAATACTTGAGGTCACATGTATGTATATGGATTTGCCCCACAGCTACCTTACATGTCTAATGCACATACATTTGTCATACACTAGAAAAATAAAAACTCACTTTACATTGGCCAACGGTGTCACACACCTGGAGCACACATACAGTCAGCAAGTGCAAGATTCAAGCTCTTTCCTAACTACGTTATGATACTACAGCAGTATGCATTTACATGACGCGCTATACACATTACTGGGATTTCATTTTTCCACAGGTATATTTGTAGGATGGTGACATCATCAGACTTGACAAAGATGAGTATACCACTTTTAAGGTGTTTGAGTAGTCTCCAAAAAGGTTGCTTCTCCCCAAGGAGATACACACTCACACAGTTGGCAAGTGCAGGATTCAAACCTCTACCTAACTACATGATGATACTACAGCAGTACACGTTTACACAATACAGTATACACATTACTGGGATTTCACTTTTCCACAGATATATTTGTAGGATGGTGTCATCATCAGACTTGACAAAGATGAATATACCACTTTTAAGGTGTGTGAGTAGTCTCCAAAAAGGTTGCTCCTCCCCAGAGAAATACACACAATTAACAAGTGCAGGATTCAAACCCCTACCTAACTACATTATGATACTGCAGCAGTACACATTTACACAATACACTACACACATTACTGGGATTTTTGTTTTCCACAGGTATATTTGTAGGATGGTGATATCATGAGATGACAAAGATGAGTATACCACTTTTAAGGGCTGTGAGTAGTCTCCAAAAAGGTTGCTCTCTCCCCAGGGAGAGACAGACAGACAGACACACACACACACACACACACACACACACACACACACACAGCTGGCAAGTGTGGTGTTCTTAATCCAAACTAAGTACGTCTTTACACTTCAGCAAGCAATATGGAGTTACAGGGTGCAATACAGACATTACTTGCTGACAGTTTGCACAAAGGTTTTTTGTCACATTTGCTAACCTCAGCAGGCTTATCTTACTAGGTGTATTCTGAGTGTATTATGCATAAGTCATGACCATATCATATATGGGTTGATGCAGCACATGCTGGCACACACAGGGTCAAACCTTGAGTAGCATCTTACCTTCACCTACATGATACTTCAATATAACAGAAAGATGATAAACTTCAACTGCAATATAACAGAAAGATGATAAACTTCAACAATTGGCTGAGCTTCTGGTGTCATTCAAAGGGGATCCAGTCTCTGTCTGCCTGTGATGACATGATAGACAAACCTTGTTGCTTCGCTATAGATGGTTTGCACCTGTCGTCCCTATGCTTCTGAATACTGGCCAAGGCTCTTGCTGTCCCCATATTACCTTTTTTAGGCAAGACTCAAAGGTTCATAGGTTCATAGGTAGGTACTAGGCTATTGGCCTTGGAACCTGTACAAGCCCAGCCAAAAAGGTACCCTGGCTTTTGCCACCCAAGAAATTTATTTTCCTGTACCACTGTCGAGCAGAGACACAGAAGTGATCCCCAGGGTTAATTTCCTATTTCCCATCCAATCATCAAGATTTTTCTTGAAGAGTGCTAATGAGGAGCTTTGTTTGATATAGATAGGTAGTTTATTCTGGAGTATGTGAAGTCTCTGGGAAAGGAATCTATCCCTCCAGCATGTTCTGTTTATTGTGGTGACAAGGTTTAGGTCCCTAGAGCGTGTAGGTTCATAGGTAGGTACTAGGCTATCTGCCCAAGGGCATTTATAAGCCTAGCTAGAATGTGTTGGCTTTCACCTCCCTTTTAAATTAGTTTCCTGGGCCTCTGTCTAGCAGGGCCGCTGAAGTGATCCCAGGGGTAAATTTACAATTTCCCATCCACTCATCAAGATTCCTCTTGAAGAGAGTCTGCGAGGGGCTCTGCCTAACATAAACTGGGATTCTATTCCAGAGTGAGGGAAGTCTCTGGGACATGAATCTATCCCTCCAGCACGTCCTGTTTATTGCTTTGCTGAGGTTTAATTCACTGGAGCATGTGGCTCTAAGAGATTTGTTTTTCTTGAGGTGGAGCATGTCCATTAATTCTGGGTTGGACATGGCCTTATACGTCAGGCATAGATCACCTCTGACCAGGCAGTAAGCAACCAAGTAGAGCTGGAGTTTATTTAGTCGAGTTGCATAGGGCATCTCTTTGAGGCCCATGATCCTCTTGGTGAGGTACTTCTGTGGTCTTACCAGCTGTTGCATGTGCCAGTTAAGGTACATACAAAATGGGGCATTGTACTCTATTATGGGCCTAATGAGTGATGAGTAGAGGGGCACGATGACCTCTCTTGATCTAGAGGTGAACCCTTTTGTGATTAGGTGGGCTACACAGAAGGAATATCTAAACACTTTGGCAATGTGATTATCCAAGGAGAGGTTACTATCTACCTGGGTCCCCAGGTCCCTAATTACATTTTCCGTACCTAGTGGATTACCATCTATGTGGTAATTCGTGGGCACTTTTGTTTTTCCCAAAGGGGATGACTATGCATTTTTTGGCATTCAGCTTGAGGCCATGGTTTTGACACCAGGTATCTGTCTCTGTAAGACCCTTCTGGAGGATGTCTGTGTCAGCCAGAGAGTCGATTATGGCCCCCAGTTTGCAGTCATCAGCAAACTTGGTCAGCCATAGTCCTCCCGTGCTTGCCTGTACATCAGAGAAGTATATACTGAACAGGAGGGGTCCCAGGACCGAGACCTGTGGGATGCCACTTGTGACTGGTTTAGAGTCGGACATGGCACCCACAACTCTGACCATGTGTGTTCTATCCGTGAGCCAGCTGGCCACCCATCTCGTGACATAGGGGTTAATGTTCAAGCTGGTAAGCTTGTCTATGATGCCAGAGTGGGGAACGGTGTCGAAGGCCTTAGTGAGGTCCAGGTAGGCTGTGTGGACTACCTTCCCTTCATCTATGGCCTTGGTAACTGTTTCAAAGAAGTCAACTAGGTATAAGAGACAGGATCTGCCTTTAACAAAGCCAAATTTGGTAGGATCCTGTGTCTGGAGGTTCCCAATGTCTCTGTTTATGAGTTCCATGATAATTCACTCCATAGCTTTGCAGACCAGGCTGGTCAGGCTTATAGGGCGATAGTTCCCAGGTTCTGTTGTGGCACCACCTTTGTGGAGTGGGATGACTTTTGCTGTACACCATTCTTTGGGTACATAGCCTGTGGTAAGGCTGAGTCTGAACAGTGAATTTAGGTGAGGGTTTAGTTCCTTTTGGAGCTCATGTAAGCTGCAGCCTGAGACAACATCCGGTCCCATTGATGCTGTGTTCTTAGCTTTGGAGAGGGCTGTTTTTACCTGCATGTCCGTGATGTCTGGGGCTGTACATTCTTCTGGGATGGACACAGGCCCTTTTGGGGGTGGGGGGGGTGAAGTTTGCACTAAACTTGTCCGCCAGGATGTTGGCAATGTCAGTTGATTCAGTGTATTTTTTGCCATTTTGCAGTAGCTCAAAGCATATCTGAGAGTTGCCACCTAAATGTTTGATATAGCTAAAGAAGGCTTTGTGGTTATCTTTAGATTCCTTGGCAATTTTTCTTTAAACTGGCCTTGGATGATTTTATGAGTGATCATAGTTTCTTGCTAATAATGATCAGTGATGCCTTTCCTTTTTGGAATTTTGCTCTATCATGTAGTAGTTTCCTCCTTCTGTTGTATAGCTTATTTATGGCCAAGGACCACCAGACTGGTTTCCTCTTTTTGGAGGAGTGAGTCTTGGTTTTACTCGGGATGGCTCGATCCATACATCCCTGTAGATGCTCATATAATGCACTTGTAAAGGATTCTGCAGATTGGATAGCATTATCCTGTAGCAAGGGGTCTTTGAAACTTTCCACTTCGGTCTTGAGAAGTATGAAGTTTGCTTTTGAAAAGTTTTTCACAGTGGTTTCCTTGACTGGGGGTGGGGTCGGGATGTGGATGTCCAGTGTGATTACATTATGATCTGATCTTACCAGCGAGGGGTTTACCTCTGATGTGGAACACTGATCCCCCATGTTGGTGATGATCAGGTCCAGTATGTTGTCACCTCTAGTGGGCATGGTGACCAGCTGTTCCAGGGTGTTTGAGTTTATAAACTCTAGGAAGTATTGGGAAAAGGTGTTTGTACTTGAGTAATTCTCTCAGTCAATGTTTGGGTAGTTGAAATCTCCTAATATCATGGTGTTTGGTAGGACCTTTATATTTTCCAGTGTTCTCAGGAATGCTGAGTGAGGCTACTGAGACAAGGTAGGTGATGTGTAGCAGACTACGATCTGATAAGCAATTTTGCTCACTGTTAATTGCACTTGGATGGTCTCCGAGGCCTTGTGCTGTGCCACTAACCTGGAGGTGTGGGTATCCTTTATGAAAATGGATACACCCCCTCCTTTTGTATTTTGGTCTGGGTTTTGGGGCCGTAGCTCGGAGAGATTGGGATTTCTTTAAGTGGAGCATGTCCAACAGCTCTGTGTTTGACATAGCTTTCTATGTTAGGCAGAGATCACCTCTGAGTAGGCGATATGTGACAGAGTAAAGCTGGAGTGTTTTGAGATGGTCTATGTAGGGCATGTATTTGAGGCCGCTAATCCTCTTTGTGAGGTATTTCTGTGGGCTTTCCAGTTGTTGTAGATGTCTTGTGAGGTACATTCTAAAAGGGGAGTTGTACTCTATAATGGATCTAATGAGTGATGAGTAGAGGGAAACGATGACCTCTTTTTTTTCTGCATGAGAAACCTTTTGTGATGAGGTGTGCCATGTAGAAGGATTTCCTGTCTACTGTGGCAATGTGATTATCAAAGGAGAGTCTACTGACCACCTGTGTCCCAAGGTCTCTTATCACACTTTCAGTGTTAAGTATACTACCGCCTATGTTGTAGTTCATGGGTACAGAGTTTTTACCAAAGAGGATGACAATGCACTTTTTGGCATTGAGCTTGAGGCCATGGCTTTGACACCAGGCATTTGTCTCAGTGAGGCCCTTTTGTAGGATGTCCACATTGTTAGTAGTTTTGATTATGGCTCCTAGTTTGCAGTCATCTGGTAACTTCATTAGCCAAAGACCTTCTGTGTTAGCCTGTACTTCAGGGAAGTAGATACCAAACAGGACAGGACACAAGACTTATGTATATAGCAAGACTGGGAATTGTAGCACACAGAGAGTAGTGTATTTGGCTACTTGTATATCCTGCTCGGCATATTACATCGGAAAGACGGAAAGGAAGTTTAAAACTAGAATCTATGAACATTTGTATAAGATAAAAAGGAAGGACTATAATAATGCTTTAAGTAAACATATTATGGAGAGAGGTCCTGCACATTCCTTTGTATTTACTATCATTGACCACACTGATGTTTCAATTAGTGGAGGAAACTGGAAAGTATATTTAGCCATGTTGGAAAAAGTGGCAAATTTTATGTGATGCCACAACCAGCCCAGGACTTAATGATTGTATAAGCATAAAACCCTTTTTATTATTGGATTGATTCACATTTATATAAAATTTTTATGTTGAGTATCAATTTAGAGTAGTATATGTTTTTTTTTTTTTTTTGTATGTGGCCTTTTCTTCAGCATTTTACTCATTACCAGTTATTATCATTCATATTCTATCAAGAGTGGTTTTCATTAGTTTTTACAAGTATCACGCTTGTAATTTATGCATTTATTTTTATGCATTGATTTTTACATTGCACATTCATGGATCTTATACTGTCATTTATTTATGATGCATTTTTGAAGTATTTTTATGATGATTGTTCACTCACGATGATTTTATTGTAAACATTTTGTGTGTTGTGTTTGTGCTTATGGCCCTTTAAAAGGATAACTTTTTTTGGCGCCAAATTGTTTTTAAAAGAGAGAATCACTATTGTACAATTGGTTCTGAAGAAGTCTGCCTATTAGCAGATGAAAGCGCTAAACCTGAGTTATCTATTGGAGCTCTGTGAGATTTTTAGTTAATAAATCCTTGATTTTTTCAACATCTTTCTGTTTGAGCAGTGGTCTTTGGTCTTAGGCTTTCACATCAGGAATCTGTTATTTTGTTGCAACATTGTTTGGAGAGGACAGGACACAGGACTGAACCCTGTGGTACTCCACTTGTCACTGGTCTGAAGTCGGACTTGGAGTCTGCTACTTTCACAGTGTGGGTTCTGTCAGTGAGCCAGTTGGCAACACATCTTGTGACATAGGGATTTATACCTAGTTTAGTGAGTTTATCTATAATTCCAGAGTGGGGGATGGTGTCGAAAGCCTTGGCAAGATCTAGATAGGCTGTGTGAACAACCTTACCCTTGTCTACGGCTTTGGTGACTTTGCTTTGAAGAAGTCTATCAGGTTTAGGAGACATGATCTGCCTTTTACATACCCAAAATGGTTGTGGTCCAGAGTTTGGAGATTACCAATGTCTTTGTTTATAAGTTTCATGATGATACGTACCATGGCCTTGCAGACCAGGCTCATCAGGCTAATGGGGCGCTAGTTCCGAGGGCCCATGGTGGCTCCTCCCTTGTGTAGTGGGATAATCATCACTGTGCGTCATTCAGCAGGCAGAAAGCCTGAGATGAGGCTATGATTGAACATGGTACTTAGGTGTGGTGCCAGTTCATTCTGTAGTTCATGTAGAACGCAGCCTGGGATGTTATCTGGTCCCATGGATGCTGTGTTCCTGGCTTTGGAGAGTGTTTTTTACCTGTGCAGCTGTGATTACAGCAACTTTGCATTATTCCAGTATAGAGATGGGCTCTTTCATGGGTGAGAGGGGGATAAAGTTAGCACTGATCCTATCTGCCAGGATGTTGGCAATATCAGTTGGGTCTGTATATTTAGTGCCATTTTGCTGCAACTCAGAGCAGATCTGAATGTTGCCATTGTGATTCTTGACATAGCTATAGAATGCTTTGTGGCTGTCTTTAGAATCAGTGGCAATTTTGTTTTCGTAACTAGCTTTGGAGGATTTTATCAGGGATCACAGCTTCTTACTGAGGCTGATCAGGGAGCTCCTCCACTCATGGGTTTTACCCACTTTTACAACAGTTTCTTCCTTCTGTTGTGCAGTTTGTTTATGGCAGGGGACCACCAGTTTGACTTCCTTTTCTTGGAGGATAGCATCTTGGTTCTGTTTGGGATAGCACGATCCATGCACTCATGTAAGTGCTTATAAAGTGCAATTGTATAGGATTCAGTAGTAGTAACTGTATTGTCCATCTGCATGGGTGTCCTGAAGTTCACCACTTCTGTCTTAACATGAATTTGTCTTTGGAGATATTTTTTAACATGGTTTCCTTCATGGGGGGGTGGGGGCAGAATGTGGATATGTAGGGTAATTAGCTTATGGTCAGATCGGATCAATGAGGCGTTGACTTCAGGTGTGGAACACCAGTCACTCATGACAAACCAAACCCTGTAACCAACACAAATAACCACAAAGTGAGCTAAATGCTACTCATTGCCAGAAGTCTCAGCCTCCAGATGCACACACTTGAGGCACTTGTCAGTATGGAGAATATTGATATGTGTGCAGTAACAGAAACCTAGTTCAAGGCTCCAGAGAGCACACCAACACTACCAGGATACTACTCATTCCATACCTTCCAGCATCAGAACCTGGATCATAGCACATAGGGTGGGGATGTATCCATATTCATCAAGGATACCTACACCTGTCTCTACATGCTCTCTACAGGATATGTATCCATAGAATGTTGCACAGCAACTTTCTTCCCACTCCACAGGGGAGGAGCCACAAAAGACCCTTGGCATTCACGCTCTATGAACCTGATGAGTCTGATCTGCAAGGCAATGAAGCCAATCATAATGGAAGTCAACAATAAAGACATTGGGAACCTTCACACAGTTGAGCACACCCAGTTTGGCTTCATCAAATGCAGATCACTCCTCCTGAACTAGGTGGATTTCTTTGAGATAGTTACCCAGGCTACAGATGATTGAAATGAGCTCCACACAGCCTACCTTTACCTCGCTAAGGCCTTTGACACCATTCTCCAGTCAGGTATCATAGATGAACTCATCAACCTGGGCATGAATCCATACATTACAAGATGGATTGCAAACTGGCCCACAGATAGATCCCACAAATTAAGAGTTGCTGGCTGCATGTCAGACTCTACACCAGTAACAACTGGGGTCCTCCAGGGTTCAGTCCTGGGGTCCCTCCTATTTGGTATAGACTTCTCAAAAGTGCATGCCAACACAGGAGGGTTGTGGTTGATTAAGTTTGCTGGGAACTGTAAAGTGTTTTCCATAACAGATTCCCCGGATGACACAAATATTCTCCAGAAGGGACTCTATGAGAAAGATGTGTGGTGTCAGAATCATGGCCTCAAGCTCAATGTGGAAGAATGCATAGTAATCCCCTTTGGTGAAAACAAAGTACCCACAAACTACCACATAGGTGTTACCCCCATTAAAACTGACAAGGGAATAAGGGATCTGGGGACACAAGTAGTCATCTTTCCTTTGACAACCATGTTGCCAAAGTGATTGGGAAATACTATGTGGCCCACCTAATCAACAAAGGGTTTGCATCAGGATCAATAGAGGTAGTGATGGCCCTCTACTCTTAAGTCATCAGACCCATCATTGAGTACAATGCACCATTTTGGATGTACTCAACTAAGCATATCCAGCAGCAGTAGAGACCACAGAGGTACCTCACCAAGAGGATTACTGGCCTCAAACAGTTGTGTTATGCAACACAGCTGGTAAAACTAAATCTGTTCTCCGTTGCATACCACCTACTCAGAGGCACACTCTGCCTAACATACAGAGCCATGTCCAACACATAACTGTTGAACATGCTCCATCTACGGATAACAAAATTGAGTCGCACTAAACACTCCAGGGATATGAACCTCATCACAACAATGAATACAACATGCTGGTGGCATAGAGTACCATACCAGACACTTGCCTTACTGTGGAACAGAGTCCCAATGTACATCAGACAGAGCCCCTCGCTGACACTCTTCAACAGGAACCTTGACGAGTGGATGGGAAACAGACAATTCACACCAGGCATCACATCAGCAGCCCCACTAGAAAGGGGTTTAGGGTACTAACAATTAGAACTAGGGCTTGGGAGACTACTCGATGGGGTGGTGAAAGCTGCACAACCTGCCTAGGCTAATATATGCCTTCGTGAAGATAGTCTACTACATACCTATGAACCTATGTGACAGGTACATGTCTACAGATAGTAGATGTGTACTTCATTGTACAGTCATGTTGTACAGAAGGCACATGGACCACATACACTGTAATGCTTACAGATACTGGTGGCTGTTATGTACAGTGGGTGAGATGTGCACCTCATGTCTTTTGTGCCATTGGGATGTGTGCTGGGTGGGAAAGTCCTGGATGGCTCCCTGTCATGGTCACCCTCTTACACACATCTCTGCCCATCCATCTTTGGCTTATTATATTGTGTTCCCCCTACATATATATATAGGTACATAGGTAGGTAATAGGCTATCTGCCTGAAGGCATATATTAGTATGACCAGAGTGTGCAGCCATCACCACACATGGAGTTAGTTCCCTAGGCCTCTGTGCAGTAGAGCTGATGAAGTGATCCATGGTGTGACAGTTCAGTTTCACATACACTCATCAAGGCTCCTCTGGAAGAGTGTCAGTTAGGGACTCAGCTTAATGTAGGATGGGAGCCTGTTTCAAAGCAAGGGAAGTCTGTGAGTTAGTAATATATCCCTCCAACATGTTCTATTTATTGTTGTGATAATGATATTCCTAGAGCATGTGGCACAGTGAGCTTGGGTTTACTTCAGATAGTGCATGTACATTAGTTCTGCATTGGACATGGACCTGTCTGTTGGGCAGAGATCGCCTGAGTAGACAGTATGCAACAGAGTACAGATTGAGTTAAATTCAGTCTTGTTGCATGGGGCAACTGTTTGAGGCCAGTAATCCTCTTGTTGAAGTACTTCAGTGGTCTTTCCAGCTGCTGAAGGTGCCAAGTCAGATTCATCGCAAGTGTGCCGTGATATTCCCTGATGGGTCTGATGACTGATGAGTAGAGGGAACCTCCTTTGACCTACATGCAAAGACTTTGGAAATTTGTGGGAACACATAGCATGATTTTCTAACCACTTTGTGAATGTGTTTCTTGAAGTAGAGATGACTATCCACATGTGTCCATAGATCCCTTATTATTACCGCCATATTTAAGGTGTTGGCACCTATGTGGTATTTGTATGACTGTAGCTCGAGGCCATAATTTTGACACCACATCTGTCTGACTGAGACCCTTTTTAAGGATGTCTCTGTTGTCCCAAACATCGATTACGACAACCTTTTTCCAGTCATCCACAAACTTTGCTAAACATAGCCCTCATGTGTTTGACTGTATTTCTGAAAAGTATACACCAGACAGGAGAGGTCCCAGGACTGAGCCATGGGGGACAGCAGTTGTTACCAGCTTGAACAGGAGACCACAATTCTTACCTTGTGGAATCTATCTGTGTCCCAGTTGGCAATCCATCAGATGACATACGTGTTTATGCACAGGTTGTTGATTTTGCGGATATGACATGTGTGTGGGATGTTGGAAAAGGGCTTTTCAAGGTCTATGTAGGCCATGTGGAGCTCATTTCATTGATGTATGTCCTGGGTGACTGCCTTGAAAACTGTCTAGCAGGTTTAGAAACCATGATCTGCCCCTGACCAAACCAAAATGGGTAGGGTTGGGTGTTTGTAGGCTTCCAATAGTCTCTATTTATTAGTTCTATAATGATGGACTCCATGGCCTTGCAGATCAGGCTTATTAGGCTTATAAGACTATAGTTCCCATGGTCTGCTGTGCACCAACACTTGTGGAGTGTGCCAAACATTGCTGTAACCCATTCAACAGTTTCATATCCTATACAGAGGGTGAGTCTCAACAGACTGTTCAGGTGCAGGGTCTTTTTGTTTTGGAGTTCACATATGACACAGCCAGGGAAACCATGTCATCTCATAGACGCCATGTTTTTAGGCTTGGATAGAGCTGTTTAACCATAGTATATGTGATTTCTGAGTTTTCACAATCTCCAAGTATGGTAATGGGCCCTTTTGTCAGTGAGAGGGGGGTAAATATGTATGAACCTGTCTGACAAGATGTTGGCAATGTCAGTCATGTACATGTATTCATTTATACTTTGCACTGACTCAGAACATATATGAGTTTACATTGATATTTATGACATAGCGAAAGAAAGCTTCATGGTTCTCTATGGACTCTTTGGCAATATTTTTGCCAGAACATGGCTTGGATAATGTTAGGAGTGCTCATTGTTTCTTGATGATACTGATCAGAGATTTATTGATCTTCTTTGCATTTTCACTTTCTTTGAACAACATAAGAACTTGTAGTACATAGTTTGATTATGACAGGGGCCCAATATATTATATGGGTCTGTTTTCATATCACTGTGTGCACAAGGCAGGATTGGTGAATAGTGACAAGTGTCTGGAGTAAGAACTGCAACTGCCAGATATGTGTGGCCCACTGCTGTACTCAGACATGGCCTAAGTGTGTGAGCATGCCCAGTATGACCTTTCAGTATGTTGTTGACTGACATTTGCTTTGCTTGTTTGTGTGTGAGCATGCCCAGTATGACCTTTCAGTATGTTGTTGACTGACATTTGCTTCGTTTGTTTGTGTGTGAGCATGCCCAGTATGACCTTTCAGTATGTTGTTGACTGACATTTGCTTCGTTTGTTTGTGTGTGAGCATGCCCAGTATAACCTTTCAGTATGTTGTTGACTGACATTTCCTTCATTTGTTTGTGTATGAGCATGCCCAGTATGACCTTTCAGTATGTTGTTGACTGACATTTGCTTTGTTTGTTTAAGTGTGTGAGCATGCCCAGTATGACCTTTCAGTATGTTGCTGACTGAAATTTGCTAAATTTGTTTAAGTGTGTGAGCATGGACTATGGGCATATATATACTATATGTGTGTGAAAAATCAAGTTGTTTTTTTACTTCAGAACTCACCTTTGTGTTGTACATCGACAGGAAGCACGCTGTGCCTGCAGGGCTTCCATGAGTCAATTTGCATAGACCTATCAACATTTCTACATACGGGGGGGCAGCTATTATTTGTACATTTCTACCTAGGGGGCACACCTGATTGTTACTGTGGGTGTACATAGGATGAGGGGTACACCTGACACTTATACACATTTGCTAGGCCTGCACTGCTATGTCAGGTACTCCATTTCAGTCTGTACTGTTGCCTATCGTACTGGCTTGAGGCATACCACTGTACTACAGACCTTAGCTTCCAATTACACGCATATTAGTTTGTGACTTCATAGCCTACCCAACCCACATCACACTGCCTGGCCTGCTGTTATCTATCTGCATAGGCCTGGGGGGAGGTTACTCATATGCCTCTTCAGAGGGCATGATACAGCATTTGTTTGTGTTTGCGTTTGTCAACAATTGTCCTGCTGGCTGTGACTGTTAGGTATGTGACCCCCACCAACTGGTATGTGTGAGGGACTTAAGTTGTGTCTGTGCCAGTAAAATGCTGTCATGGCTCAGTACTGTGACTATAGTGCACAGTATCCTGAGTTCGAGCCCTGTCACTGCTTTTTATTTTCCTGCTGGGCAGACCTGACTGGTTAAGGAACAGTAAAGCAGGTGTGAGTGTGTTTACCCAACTTTGCTTGACTTTGCCTGACTTTGTCCAACATTGCCCAACTTTGCCCGATGTTGCGCTGGTTAGCGCGGTGTGCAGTTATGCGCAATTGTATTTAAATATGCTCAATACTGGTAAAATTTGCTTAGCAGTGCTTTATATTGCTTACAATAGGGACTCATGCCTCAGGGTGGTGCTGCAGGGCTGCCTATGTTGGATGCACATATTACACTACCTATACATGTTTGAAAACAGGTAGTGTCAAGTTCGCCATCCCTTTTACTGTATGTGCGAGTCAGAGAGAGATGTAATTTCCAGGGTTTGTACTAAGTACTGAGTCAGTGTATGTGCTATGTGTTGCCTCTTTGCCAAGGCCAGGGCATACTGGGCACACCTCCTTCTGCCTACTGGAGCAGGCTCAGGTTGTTCCTCCTCTGAGTCACGCTGTGGCTGTACAGGCCTTGGCAATGGTGGGGGGCTGTTTGGCCCTGCCCTGTGTTGTTCCTTCTGCAGCTGTTTCCGCACAATTATATTGTGTAGCATGGCACATACCATGACATTTTGGGTACATGTAGTTGGTGAGTACTGCTAGGCTCCACCAGATGTGTCCAGGCACTGGAACCGTGACTTGAGCATCCCAAACACACGCTCAATTATGTTTCTTGTTTGTGCGTGTGCCTCATTAAGGAGTTATTGTTCAGGTGTGTGTGCATTTCTGATGGGTGTCATCAGCCGCAGCTCCAGTTCATAGCCAGCATCCCCCACTAGGTGACCATCAGGGATGGCCCCATTGGCAAATCTCTGGTACAGCTGCGTCAGATGCCAGATGTGGGAATCGTGATAAGTTCCAGGGCAGCCAGCACACACATTCATTATTATGCTCTGGGCATCCCACATGATCTGGCAGTTGATGGAGGGGAAGCCCTTGTGGTTGATTTAGACCCTACCCCGCTCTCCAGGTGGTGCTTTGATGTGTATGTGCGTGCAGTCTATTGCACCCACTACCTCAGGGTATTCTGCTATTTGGTGGAAAAGACGCATATTGCTGGCCAATGCCTCATGGAAATTGGGGAAATATACGTGCTTACCGACATGTGCTGACATGGCAACTGGGAACTGGTGCAGTACCCTGGATGCTGATGCCTGTGAAATCCCCATCATATCACCAGTTGGTCTCTGGAAGGTACATATAGCTAGTATTCTTAGGCCAACACATACCTTGGTATCCACTAGGATGAGTTCCCCTCTGTTGATTCTGTGTGTGAGGCGTGGCCTGCACAGCTCAACAATTTGCTGCAGGAGGTCTCTGTCCATCCTATAGCGCTCGACTATCTCCAGCTCATGTACCCCCTGGTAGGTTACCCTGGGTCTGTACACTCTTCTCCGTCTCCTCACTGTGGGTTGCTCAGCAGCATTCACAACATCACCACCCTCAGCACCTTGCACATGTTGGTTTATGATAGCAAGAACAGCCCCTAACATTTTGTCCAACTTTAAAGTTTTTAAGCTTTCCCTCTTTGTATACTGCAGTGTTGCAGAGTTCTTGGGAAAAAACAGGAAGAATGCTGTTTGCAGAGTTTAAAGTGCTGGTTTGGGCTAGTCTGCTACCTGTGTAATTGGCTGTTTCTGATATATTTCACCTGGCAACTCTGCTAGTTCTCCTTGGTTAACTTCCTACTACTTCTTTTCCTTCCCTTTCCCTTTCTGTTTCTGCTTGGGGCAGTGCTGCACAAACACGCGCACAAGCGCGCACACGCTGTGTGCACGTTTGCAAAAAATTTCAGATATTTCCACTGTGTGCACCTTTGGTTTCTGGTTTTCAAAAAGGACAACTGTAGACACGCTTCTTGCAATCCTGAGCAACTCAGGGCAAACACAAGACACTGTGCTCCAATTAGCTTACAGCCTTTCTGACACCCCCTCATGATGTTACTTATATTCTACTCTACTACTCACCAACTCCTACACTTACACTCTTGGGACATGGCTCACACGCTGGGGAACATTGGGATTCACTATCCTTACCCTCATTTGCATAGGATTGCCTACTAATGAATGGTTACATCTCTCACACTGAGCTTCCCCCCCTTAGCAATCACTACTCAGTGGCCATGTTGTCTTCAGCCTGCCATTCATCTGCATGGCAGGATAAGCTTTTTAGTGAAAATGGCTATTTTTTGGCTATTTTTAAATTATTTACTTGTTTTTAAAGCGCGGCACGTTTGCGTGGTGCTGCGCTACCTATAAACATTGGAGATTGGGGAAAAAAGTTAGATTTTAATAAGTTTAAACATTTATAAATGCCAATGGCTTTATATTTGGCCATTGGCATGCTTCCTCAACTGTATGTATCCTTTATTTGGAGCTGTCATAGCTCCGTTTAGCTATTTGCAGAACGGTACTCCGTTACTAACGGAGTACATTTCTGCAGATAACACTAATATTCCACGGACAGGTTAGTGTTTCCTGGATTGCAAATTTACCTCATTTGCATAGCTTTCAGCAGCAAATGAGGTAATTTGGATACCATGACACTGTCCGTGCAAGAGTAGCTTTAACAGCTCTTGTGCACATTCCTGTAGGCTGTACCTGGATCGTACGGCAGACATATTGCCTCCGTGAGCTCTTACACTCTTCTTGCACTCTGTGCAAGCGTTTGTAAATCCAGCCCTTTAACTTTGACTTTTGACAAAACTAGTTTGTGGGCTCCAAAAAAACTCATAAGCTCCTTCCCTACCCATAATGCACCAGTTTCGAACATCTCTCAGATCTTGTTTGCCACTTTTGCATTTAGATGTTGCCTTCAGCTCTCAAGTATAGAGTGGACAATAAGTCTTCCTTGCATACTTCTTATTTAAAACTACTTATTTACAACTACTTATTTAATCTTGACCTTTATTTTTAAGTCGTTACTGCTACATTCTTTTACTGCATACACCTTTGAGTGTAATCTTTTCCTACCTTTGCTGGTAGGCCTAGCCTTCCTGCCCTACTCCTTTTACACTTAGTGTATATCTTTTCTCTTACCATAGTTGGTAATTTTGCTCTTTTCAAGATAATTGTACTTCTTCACTACCATTTTTGGTATTTAACTTTCTAGTTAAAAAAAAGTTTAGTTTAGTAATGTTGTTATTATTGTAGTTCTTTTTCAGAATATCTGAAAAAGGTCATTCAGGATTTAAAAAATATGATAAGTGTGGACACAGGTTGCCTTATTCCAATGCCCATAATCTTTGTGTATATTGCTTGGGCCTGGATCATTTACAACAGGATTGCAGTATCTGTCATGGGTATAACCCCCGAGCACTAGCTGACAGGAGAAACAAATTGATTTTGAAAGGCTTGCTGCCAACTTCCTTCTCTGAAGTCATTACTCGGGCTCAGTCCACCAAACACAAAGCTAGACACCCTACAAAAAAGTTTAAACCTTTTGAGTCTTCGGCCTCTTCTTCCTCAGAGCCTAAAAAGAAAAAAGAGAAAATGGATCCAAAATTACTCACAGTCCGACCCTCATCAGATCCGATCAAGCCTGTATCAGATTCTACATCCTCAGGTCCAAAAACCTTTATCAAGGACAACTTATTCTCCTCATCTGGATCCAGTCCAATCCAGAGTGCCTTCTCCCTTTTTAGAGAGGTGCTCCAAATCACCATCCCGAGCATCTTCTCATTCCTCCAAGAGTCTTATGGAAGCAGCTTTGGAGAGGATGATGAGGAAATTCTTCACTGTACAAATTCAGATGGGAGTTCTTACAACTACTACCCCTTTAGGTCAGGAAGTCAGATCATATACTACTCCACCCATTACAGCTCCTTCTGTAATTCATCCTGTTGTTTTAGAGTCCTCAGATATGAGTGTTCTGGATCTGTGTGGTTCAGATAAAAAGAAAACACTTTCTTTGAATCCATATACTGCTCTGAGTACACCAGCTCAGATATCCTTGGAGTCAGATGACTCTCGGAGCTGAAACATCTTTGTCAGATCTGGGTGGTTGGAGTTGACTCCACTTTTTTCGCTTTCTCTTCCTCTCAGAGCCTCGGCATAGGATAGCTTGGCTCCAACTTCCACCTTGGGTGGATTGTTCTTTTAAGCAGAGGGAGGTGATGAGCCAGAAAACTGCTTTCTCACCTCCGTTGTCTTCCTTCTCTCTGGAGTGATCTGCCTTTGAGGTTGTGAAGAGAGTGTTCTCTGCTCTGGCAGGACAGATGGGTCCTACTCCCTTGGATCCACCCTCTACTTCTCAGATGATCTTGCACTGTAAGCCTCAAGGTTCTACCCCACAGGGACAGCCAGCTCAAATCTTCCAAAATATCCATCAGGGTATCTTTATCTCTTTGATATTTCACTGGACCACCCCACCGAGAAATTTCCTAGGAAGAGAAAATGCAAAAGGAGGCACTCTCCTTAAGAGTCAGTCACTGATGACACTGATTTTGATAAAGGAGACGGGTCCCAAAAATCACTATCTGATGATGTCTCATTTGAAGACATTCTTGAGATCCTTAAAGAGAATGGGGGCTGCTCTTCCCAAGACCCTTCTCCAGAGGAATCAGTATTTCTGGAGGCCTTTGGAGCTGGCCCATCTACCTCCTGGGTTACTCCACCTGCCATTGAGCTCAATGATTTGGTCTCTAAGTGGTTGTGGAAGGAACCTGTTTCATTTGAGCCAGTCCCCAAGAGTCCAGACAGGCTTCTGGTTCCAACAGTTGGAAGGGAATTTTGGGGTGAATGGATGCCAGTGGATGCCATGGTCGTGGCGGCAGCTACAAAAAAGGAACTTACTGAACAGAGTTCCACTGTCCATCCTCCTAACAGAGTCTAGGATGACTGACAGATTTTATGCTTCAATGACTTTTGCACTCAGATCACTGAACTACCTGGCACATTTTATGAGACTTCAGAGAGGTTTGATTAAAGAGCTATCAAAATTTCTTTCTGGAACTGAAACTGCTGAGGTTCAATCTTCAGTAGTCTCTCAGATGGCTACCCTACAAGCTGTATCTAATTCATCCATGAGGCCTATTTTGCATGCTACAGAAGGTGCTCAAGGGCCATGGGTTCAAGTATTTCCATCAGGAAGCATGCCTGGATGCACCTGTGTGCTTTTGCAGAGCCATTCAAGTCCTCGTTCGTCAGTGCTCATTTTCATGGGACTTCTTTGTTTGACCCAACAGTGAAGAACACACTCTCCAGGTGTGAGAAAGATGGAAAGACCATCTCTGCAATGGGCATGTGTTTTTTGACCCTTCTAAGGACCTCATCCAGGAGTCAATGGGGAGGCCGAAAAATGTGGATCAGAAAGTCACAGGGTCCTTTCCAGAACACACATGGAGATAGTTCTCCCAGGGACAGAGGGGGAGCTACAATGGAAGGTGACATCCCCATGGCAGAGGAGGCCTGCAAAACCAGGGGTGTAGAGATTCCTTTTCCGACAGGCACTTTCAGCGCTCCTGAAAGGAGACCTGATTGCCCACCTCTGGAGGCAATTGGGGGTCACTTATCATTGTACCAGAGAGCCTGGCTAGATATAACAAAAGACAATTGGGTTCAGATAATTATTTCCAGAGATTATATAATTCCCTTTTCCCTACCTCATCCCTTGTTAAGAAAATTTCCTGATGTTCCACCCAATCAGAGGAAAGCAAGAGCTCTGGAAACCCAAAAGCTGCTACAAAAAAGTCATTCAGGAGGTCCCACCTGACCCAATAGAATCTTGAACTTACTCAAGATTCTTTTTTTTTTTTGGCCAAAGAAAACAGGGAAATGGAGACCTGTTTTGGATCTCTGTATATTGAGCAAGTCAGTTTGACACACAAAGTTACAGATGGTCATAGTTCAGTCCATTCTGCCCTTTCTGGGCAAAGACGACGGGATCAGCTAGATAGACTTTCAGGATGCGTGCCATCACATAAAGATAAACAGATGATCCAGAAGGTAATTATGCTTCTGGCTGGGAGCCAGTCACTATCAGTTCAGAGCACTATCCTTTGGCCTTACCATAGCCCCCAGCATGTTCACCAAGTGCATGGCAGTGTTAGCAGCTCACTTGAGACTGGAAGGTTTCCATATTTAGTTGACTGGCTCATTACTGCCCTGACCAGACATCGACTGATAGAAGCATGAGATCAAGTTCTACAGATTTATTCACATCTCAGAATAACCATAAATTTCAACAAGTCTCACTTACAACCAACCTAGACATTAGAATTCATAGGAGTAGTGTTCAACACAGTATCTATGGTAGCTTCTCTTCCACTATCAAGAGTGCAAATGATAAGGATGCAGGTCAGGAAAATAATTTGCAGTGCCAGAATTTGATTGATTCTACAAACCATGGGTTCAATGTCATCTGCAATAAATAGCCCCTTTAGTGAGATTCCACATTAGAATTCTACAATGGATGCTAGCAATACAGTGGTCAATACTTTCTCAACCCATGTCAGCGAACATAAGAATAAATCAAATATGCAAAAGATACCTTTGCTGGTGGATGCAATTGCAACAGGTATTACAAGACCGTCATTTTGTCCTCCCACAGCCCAAGGCCATAGTGACTACAGAAGCTTCACAGCTTGGGGGGGGGGGGCATTTCCTGGGGAAAACAGTCCAATGCATTTCGCCCCCGAAGAGGCCAACTTGCATATCAATGTTCTAGGGATGAGAGTGGTGCTTTTGGCATTGCAGGCATTCCAAGACTCTTTTCCTCTTAGAACAATTGCGATCCAGACAAACATATCAGTAGTCTGGTACCTCTGTAAACAAGGGCAGGAACCAGATCTGTGTCGAGAAGCCCTCAGAGTGTGGCAGTGGGTGATATCTTCCAGCCGCTTTCTGTTAGCAATGCATATTCTGGGGAAGTCCATCATGATAGCATACAAACTGGGCAGGTCCATCTTACTACTTCATTAGTGGTCTGGCAACAACAAAGTGATAGAAACGATTTTCAGGCAGTGGGGCCAGCATTGCTGCAATCTTTTTGCCTCCCCCATAAACAAGTGCAGCAGCTTTTTTTGCCCTTATCCCACCACCGGGGGAATCTCCAAGGGATGTTCTACTCCACGATTGCCTCCCCGGTCTTCTGAATGCTTACCCTCTGACTCCCCTAATCCCCAAATTCCTGCAGAAAGCAGCCCAGTTGAAGAGCAGAATCATCCTCATTGCACCTTAATGGCCTCAACAGATTCAATTTCCCTTCATTTGGCTTCACCTACAATATACACCTTGGATTCTGGATCCAACTCCAGACGTTCTGTCCCACCCATCAGGCATGGTTCACCTGGAAACTACAGACCAATAGTCTCACTAGTCTTATATGTAAAGCCATAGAAAGAATTATCATGAAGATGATCAGCAGGGATATACTAAACCTCCAGAAACTGGACACAACCCAATTTGGTTTCATCAAGGGCAGATCATGCCTACTCCATCTGGTGGACTTCTTTCAGAAAGTAACCAAAGCAATGGATGAGGGAAAAATAGTTCACACTCCCTACCTTGACCTGACAAAGACATTTGACACAGTACCCCATTTGGACATTGTTGACAAACTCAAGAGGTTAGGTACAAACTTGTATGTCACCCACTGGAAAGCCAACTGGCTCACAGACAGGGCCCCAGAAGTTAGAACGGGGGAGTTCACCTCTACAAAGAGGCCAGTCACAACTGGAGTCCCTCAAGGATCAGTGCTTGGACCGCTCCTTTTTGGCATTTACTTCTCAGAAGTCAAGGTCTATGTCAGTGGTCTCTGGCTGAGTAAATTTGCAGATGATTGCAAGTTAGGAGCTGTCATTGAATCCCCCACTCACATAAATGTTTTCCAGGAGGGGCTGACACAAACAACTGATGTCAGACCCATGGACTAAAACTAAATGCCAAGAAATGCATAATAGTATCCTTTCAGAAGTCTTCCATCCCTGGTAATTATCATATTGACAACACAGCCCTTAGAGATGACTTAGTATTCATGGGCTTAGGGACAGACATAGATACTAATCTAGCCTTTGACTATCACATGTCTTCAGTAGTGAGGAAATCATTTTATGTTGTGCAACTTATAAACAAAGGTATGTCATCTAAGTCCAAGGAAATCATTGTTCCACTTTATTCGACATTCATCAGACCTGTCATTCAGTACAATGACCCATTTGGTATGTACCTAACCAGGCATATCCAACAATTGGAACGTTCACAGAGGTTTCTCACTAAAAGAGTATAGGACGTAAGTAAAATGCCCTCTGCAGACTGCCTCAAGGCCCTATCCCTGTATTCCATCTCCTCAAGGCTTTTGATGGGAGATCTATGCCTGGTATACAGGGCATTGTCAGATCCACTCTGATGGACCTCCTGCATATCCACAAAACAAACAGCACCAGAATTACCCATTCTAAAGACTTAACCTTTGCCTGTAATATAAATAGGAACTGCTGGAGAGACAGGTATGTATCCCAGAGACAACCCCGTCTATGGAACAGGCTCCCCACCCATGTGAAGCAGAGTTCCTGTCTAACCCAATTCAAGTTAAACTTGGACAATTGGATGGAGAACCAAAAACTCAACCCTGGCTTGGCACCTATGTCTCTAATGGACACAGGCAACCTGTGAATGGTTCATCTAACAGGCCTCTGCTTACACTTATCAAGGGTATCAGAACTCATCAGAGATTTGGGATGCATAGCTAGGCTTAAAAAGGCCTTTGTGGTTGTTAGCCTAGTAAACACCTATAAACTTATATCTCAGACCTCAAACTTACAGCATGGTTTCTCCAATTCTTCTAATAGCCAGACAACCAATGCTCTCTTCCCCTGTCTGATCCATACTTTTATCATCCCATAAACATTCTAATTGGAGCTTCTACAGAAGAAAATGGAAAATATTCATTTGTTGGGCAGAACAAAATCAAACTGAACCATTCTCAGCCCAGTTCAATCAGTTCTGGAATTTTTGGATAGTGTATTTAATGGAGGTGCTAGTTCATCAACTTTAAAAGTCCATCTTGCAGCAATTTCTAATTTTCATGCTGGATTTCAAAATTCTTCACTGGGTTCCTCTAAGCTGTGCATAGCCTTTTTGAGAGGCACTTTCCTGCTAAGACCCCCTTATAAACTGCAAGCCTTAATTCTTTCTCCCATTGAACTGGCAGCTAAATGTGATCTTAACTTCTTGACCTGGAAAACTATCTTTCTATTTGCAATTACATCTGCTAGAAGGATTTCAGAACTTCAAGCTTTATTTTCTAAGCCTCCATATTTGATTTTTTTATAAGGATAGAGTCACATAATGTACCAATGCTTCCTTTCTTCCTAAGGTGGTGTCAGATTCCAACTTGAACCGATCCATTAACTTGCCAGTATTCTTTCCAAAATTTGATAAAAAAGGAGAATATATGCTGCATTTATTGGATGTCTGTAGACAATTACAGTTTTACCTACACAGAACAGAAGAAATTAGAAAGACAGATCAGCTATTAATCTCCCTTGTAGATACTAAATTGGGTGACTCAATCACAAAAGTAACTCTAGCTAGATGGTTGGCAGATTGCATTTCATTTGTCTATAACAGGTTGAATCAACCCTTACCAAAACATTTAAAGGCTCATTCAACCAGATCTATGGCAACTTCCTCTGTATTCCAGTCTAGAGCTTCTATGGACGATATATGTGCGGTTGCAACTCAGTCAAATCCTCATACCTTTATCACTCATTACAAAGTAAATCTAGTCTTGAGGGGAAGAGCAGCCTTTAGCTTAACCATACTTGTGAATATCCTTCCTTAAAGTCCACCCAGGATTTAATTAGCTGGGGACTCTGTCCCATTAGTTGAAGAATTAATGAAAATTGACAACATCAGATAAAGAGGTTATGTACTCACCATAACATTCCATCTGTATTGCCCATTTTCATTCTTCCTCATCTTCCCACCCACCAACCCGCAACCTTTTCAATGACTGACTTCTGGAGGAATGAGAGGATTCAAGTACTTGAGTGTCCTTTGTGTTGAACTCCAGATACAACATATTATAATAGTTTTCCTGTCAAACAGCAAACAACATCTGAGGGATATTAAGAATTATTGCATTATGGGTAGGGAAGGAGCTCACAATTTTTTTGGAGGCCATGAGGTAGTGTAACAGCTGAGTCAGATCCAAGGACTGGATCTGAACCCATTAGTTGAAGAAGAATGAAAATGGGCAACATAGATGGAATGATATGATGAGTACATAACTTATTTTTTTTTACCAGCGTGTACTGCTTAGTTTCCCCAGGAAAGAAGCAATATTTTTGGCTTGACCATGGAACAAACTACCAGTCTCACAGTTGGCTGATCCTTCTAGAAACAAAAAAGAAAAATTTAACTAAACACCCTTTGCAACCACAGTAGGCTACCAATTTACCTCAGCCACAGATGGGCAACTCCACTGTGGTCAAAGCTGGTTCTTCAGACTAGTTATGTTTTCCCCGAATCCCTCTGGTGTTGTCCATGTAGATAGAATGGACTGGAGTTAGCCACATCATCTGCGGCTGTTGAGGTCCCCTCAGTAGACAAGGGAGAGGCACTATTTTAGGTCTTGGGAGAAGGGGCAGGGATAGTGCCCCTGCTTAGCCAGAATATTGTGCCCCTCCCTAGGGAAACTGTTGCTACCTGAAAAATGTATTCAAAAGCAATTGCTAAACTGTCTCCTGCAGGAAGAACTCCTATCCCCCACACAACATGGCTTATGTTCTGTCCATAGTACAAACACTGCACCTCTAACCTATATAGGTACTGTCTATAAAGCTAGAGATAATCCAAACTAGTCTCTTCCTTATTTCTAGACATGTCTAAAGCCTTTAAAACAGTTTCTCACAGCAAACTTCTACTTCAAATGTCCTGATTAGGTCTTTCTTTCTTTTATGGTTCAGTAGCTACCTAGCCAATATGTATCAGTCAGTAAAATGGCACTCCACCCTCCCTCCATACCTCCCAGTCACCACCAGTGTTCCACACAG
Source organism: Protopterus annectens (assembly GCF_019279795.1). Classification (NCBI taxonomy): domain Eukaryota; kingdom Metazoa; phylum Chordata; order Ceratodontiformes; family Protopteridae; genus Protopterus; species Protopterus annectens. The sequence continues at coordinate 169,470,935 of NC_056726.1, forward strand.
CTGCATCCTTGGTCCTTTCCTTTTAAACATTCTCACCAACACTCCCAAACACATCCACATAGCAGGCATCCCTAATAAAGTATGTAGATGACTCCACAGTAATTTGCACATCTGACAAAGTGGCACACTTCCAAAATCTTATTCAGAAGCTTTAACAGCAACTGAAACATGGCTTTGTAACTGACAACTCATGCTGAAACCTAAAAAAAAATCTACTTTTTTTCCCTAAATCCCTCAACTATGAAAAAACAAAAAATTAAAGTCCTGTGTCTTGATAACACAACAATTGAAGTCACTTCTCATAGCAAATTATTAGGGATGATAGTGTATGATAATCTTAAATTTGACCTGCACATACAAAATTACACAAGAAAGACTCATAAAAAACACTGGATACTTTATAGAGCCCAAAACTTTTCAAATGACACAACTGAAGATCCACTTGCTACTACTTAACTCTCCCCACACTTTTTTGTAGTGCTTCCATCCTTATTAACCTTCAGGCATCACAAAAATCAAAACTTATGTAGTGCACCTGTAGGTGTAGCTAAAGTAGATATGGGTTCCTTCCTACCTGACTCTGGTGACACCCCTATAGGCCCAATGCACCAAGGTGGCAAGAATGACAGATTTTATTCTAGGTGACACATCTAGTTTAAAAGGCAATAGCACAACCACAAACAAATTATTTCAAAAGTGCATCAGTTAGCAATAAGTCAAGGTGAGATATGCATGCAATGAAAACATACATTCACCCTCTTCCCCAAAATTCAACAGAAAAAGGTCTTGACATTCAAACATGCACAAAGAAGGCGATATCAATGAGCAGTACAGCTTTATAATGCAGCAATACAAACATAGGAAAATGCAATGTCATTAAGCAATAAAAAAGTTATAATACAACAATACAGATATGAGAAAATGCAATGTCATTGAGCAGCAAAATTCTTGAAGGCAGCAGTACTAACACAAGCAAAATGCAATATCATTGAACAATGAAGATTTATAATGCAACAATACAAATATGAGAAAATGCAATGTCATTGAGCAATGAAGATTTATAATGCAACAATACAAATATGAGAAAATGCAATGTCATTGAGCAGCACTAACATCCTCATCCCCTTGATCAATTCTAAACAGACCAACTATGAAACACTCTATTACACCCTGTTCACTGGTCAGTGACTACTTACAGTCTTGCTGCCGACATGATGGGGCCCAAGTTAGAGCTCATATGGATCCCAGTTATTTGTAATCCACAAAGCATTTGGGGGGAATCCAGAATCTTATAAAAAATATAAAATGATGGCCAGAGCCTCTTACCACTCCATTGAGAACATCCTAGTGACCAGGCACCATGGTTCCACTGATGAGAAAAGTAGAAAAATCACCTGCCATAACTCTGAAAATCATCTGTGGCTTCTCTGTACTAGGCCCAAAGGAACTCCTTTTCTTGCTGAATCATATTTAGGCATGGAGCTACTGGTTTCAAACTTCTCTCCTGATTCCACAAAATACCATCATCCAGGATTTCAGCAAAAGACAGACACAATCTGCTACTTCACTTCCCTGTCCCAAAGCACTAGAAAAGAAAACACAGTAATGCTGCAAGGCTCTTTTTCCCTTCAGCTACCGGTTTCAGTCTTCCCTCCTTCAGCTAGTATACCAGACTCCTGTTTCACTTTCGAAATTGTCTTTTATATCCCTGAAAAGGAGCTCCACCTTGTGATGTAATGGAAAATTACAGTCTGTTATTTGTACAATGAAATACAGTGGGAGCTACACTCTCCCCCACTTGAACATCTTGGGTCCCCCCAAGAACTGAACAATATTTTTGTATTCAAAAGGTACATTCTACCAAGGGGTAATCAGCATTTTGCTTAACCTGGGATGGGGTGTCACCACTGGAGTAGGAGGCATAGGGATTATGGGTGCAGAGTTCCCGATGAGCTGTGGTCACAGGTTCCTGTGTACTGTATCCCATACTGTTATATGTAAGTCTCTGTGGGGGCCGAATCAGTCTCTGCAGTTTTGGTTCGGAAGAGACAGCTAGGGAATTTTGCTCAGAAGGTTTGTCACTCACATCACATTCAATGTCCAGTTCTTCAGTTGGCATATTGTCTACTTCTAAGATCTCCTCTTGTATAACTTCACTTTCTTTTTCCATAACAGTATGACTGTCCTCAGCACTATTTTCTGAAGTTTGCATAGCAAGGTCTCCATCAGTATCAGGTTCTGCAAGAGGTACAGAAACATTACTTAGACTATTGGTAGGTCTGGGCTGCTCCAAATGACAAGGAATGAATTCCGGTGCATTTACATTGAGATTACAGCTCACGGGGTCTTGAACGTCCTCATAAAAAAGCCCACTGAAACCGCAATCATCATCACTGTCCTTCTCCCCTTCAGCAGGAGGAAGCATAGTCTCTTGAATATTGGAAAGGATAGTTCCTTTCCACCTTAGCCTTATGGATCACCTTGAATTAGGCTTCCGCTGAGCCATTCTGGGTTCCGGATTTATGAGTCTCACTGATTTTGCTAAAGGCATTAAGTTGTTTTGGTACCAGGTTTTAATAGGTCCTTCTTTACCCTCAAGGCAAACTTGGTAGACAGGGATATTAGGTAGCTGAGAACAAATTATGTAAATCTCAGATCCCCAGCGGTCAGCTAGTTTATGCTTTCCTTGTAGTCACAAATTTCTCAAAAGAACCCTGTCCCCTGGCTGCAAGTCATGCATCTTTACTTTTTGTCATAGTTGGCCTTGTTTCGCTGATGTCTTTGCCCTGTTGGTTTTTCAGCAAGCTCATAAGCCTGTCTGAGGTTCTTCTTGAGTCTCTCCACATACCTGCCATGAGATCACACTGGTGTATCATCAGCTGTGGCCCCAAAGGTGACGTAAACAGGAAGACGAGCTTCTCTTCCAAACATTAGGAAGTAAGGCGAGAATCCTGTAGCATCATTTTTTAGTACTGTTATAAGCATTCACCACTCTGGCTACATGTCTACTTCATTGACTCTTCTTCTCAGCAGATAGGGTCCCCAACATGTCTAGTAAAGTTCTGTTGAAACGCTCAGGTTGAGGATCCCCTTGAGGATGATAAGGAGTGGTGCGGCTTTTTTGGACTCCCAACAGAGTGAGTAGCTCATGGCCAAGCTTGCTCTCAAAATCACATCCTTGATCAGAGTGTATCTTTTTTGGCAGGCCATAGTATACAAAGAACTTTTCAACTAGTATTCGCCACTGTAATAGCTTTTTGATCGTGAGTGGGAAATGCTTGAGCGTATCTGGTATAGCGGTCTGTCACCACCAGCACATTACTGACCCCACCTTCATCCAGTTCAATGCTCAGAAAATCTATACAGACCAGTTCCATGGATCCACTACTTTCCATTTGACCCAATGAGGCAGCTCTGGTCAGCAGGGTCTTTCTCTGAATGCAACGAAAACATGTATGACAATAATCCTCAATATCTTGCTTCATGCATGGGCAGTAGAACCTGTCTCGTACCAGACCCATAGTTTTATCATAATCAAGATGACCATGTTCATCATGCAATGACTGGAGCACTACTTCTCTATACTTTTGAGGAAGCAACAATCGCCATTTTTCACTGCTGAGTGCACTTGGAGATCTCCTATACACTAGTCCATTCTGTATCTGGAGTCTGTCCCATTCTTTGGCCAAAAGTCTTGCCAGAGGATGAATATCCATGCAAAGCATATTAACTTGTTTCTTCTCTAAAGCAGCTACCACCAGCTGACTGAATGGGTCTTCTCTTTGATCCTTCCTGAGGTCACTGTTACTCAAAGCTGGTAGCGATGAAGCCTGTAAAGTGACCAGATTACAGTAAGCTTGGGGTATGCTTGCTGCAGACAGACACAACTTCTGGGCCCAACATTCAGTGTGTTGATAGCAGGTTGCAATCTGACACATAGCTCTCACCCCTGGCGCTGGAATTTCCACCCGTTTATCATCGGGGTGTAAATCTCCCTGAGGTCTTCTGGACAGACCATCAGAATCATCTCCATTTTTGTGTCCTGGGGGATATTTTAAACTGAAATTATAGTTGCATAGAGCTGCCATCCATCTGTGGCCTGTAGCATCTATCTTTGCAGTGGTCTGTATGTATGTCAGAGGATTGTTGTCAGTCTGCACTTCAAATTCCGCCCCATAGAGATAGTCATGCAGCTTGTCCACTACCGGCCACTTTAAGACAAGGAATTCCAGCTTGTGTGCAGGGTAGTTTCTTTCTGTGGGAGATAAACTCCGACTGATAAAAGCCACAGGTCTCAGCTTCTTATCATACTCCTGGTAAAGGGCTCCTCCTAAGCCATCCGTGCTAGCATCCATATGTAAAGTGTATGGCTTTGTTGAGTCAGCATATGCCAGCACAGGGGCATGTGTGAGGCAATAGTTAAGCTGTTTAAATGACTCTTCGCACTCTGGAGCCCAACGACTCTTGATGAGTTCTTTAAAACCTCTTGGTCCCTTAGGTTTTTTCACAAGGATATCTTCATCTGTTTCATCTCCTTTCTCATTATTTCAGTGCAAATGGTTGAGGGGTCTTGCTATCTTTGAAAATCCTTCCACAAACCTTCTATAGTAACTGCAGAATTCCAGGAAAGATCGCAGCTCTGTGATGGTTTTGGGTCTGGGCCAAGATGTCACCGCTTCAACTTTGCTGGGATCTGTGGCTATTCTATTTTCAGACACTACATGTCCCACATAGGTCACTGAAGGTTGGAAGAACTTGAATATGTCCAATGACAACTTCAGGCCTTCCTTCTCAATCCTAATACTTTCATCAGTCTTTCATTGTGCTCCTCTAGGGTCCTCCCAAAGACAATGATGTCATCCAGGTAGAGTAAGACTTCCAGGAGATGCATGTCTCCAACTGTTCTTTCCAAGATTCTCTGGAAAGTTGCCGGTGCATTTGATAAACCTTGAGGTAGGTGATCAAACTCAAAAAATCCCAAAGGGGTGATGAAGGCAGTCTTCTCTTTATCTTCTGGGTGCATAATGATTTGATAGTATCCACTCCTTAAGTCTAGCATACTGAATCACTTACTGCCCACCAGGCAATTTAGAGCATCTTCAATCCAGGGAGTTGTATACTGGTCTGGAATGGTTCGCTGATTCAGAGTATGATAGTGAACATACATGTGAATCGACCCATTCTTTTTCCTGACAACGACAATGGGAGAGGCATATGGACTTCTTGACTCTCAAATTATCCCTGCAGCTTTTAGTTCTTCCAAATGTTTTCTTAAGTCCTCCAGGTCTCTTGGAGCTACTCTTTTGGAACGTTCCCTGAAAGGCCGGTTCTCTTTTACTCTTATTTGGTGTTCTGCACTTTTTGCACAGCCCACATCTAGTTCACCAGTAGAAAAACAAATTTTCTTTTCATTAGTAGCTCTTTAAGTCTGGTTAGCCACTCAGGGGGCAAAAGACCACCTCCTATATCAGTATCTTCTAACTTCGACTCGTTGACGTTGTTCTCATTCCTTATCAACACAGAAGCAGTTAAGGGAGTGGCAGCATAAAAATTTCAAAAACGCACTTGTGAATGCAGGACAATGGGAGTACTTCCTTTATTCTTTAACCCCACAGGCAAAGTGTTGTAAGGATGCTTTAACTTGTCTGCAGGCCAAACTTCTGGGACTAGTTCCAGCCCTGGTGGCAAGTCACTTTCTGGATCCGTTTCCATCATGAGATGAGAGGAAACTGTTTGTCCTCACATCCTCACTTTGGTTCTCAAGCAGGTGACCTGACCAGGATGAATTATATGCTCTTTCCCAGACAGGGTCCACACATGACCAATTTCATTTTTCTTACTATCCTTCTTCCTTTGAAGGGCACAGAAAACTGGTCTCAGGAGAGGATGTACTGTTGGGTGTTCCTGGGTCAAGTGAGGCATTAGCATTCTTCTGACGAGGTCAGTATTTGTCCCCAGTAAAGTAGATGCTGAATCCTTTCCTTTTGGCCTGGGGCACACAACAGCGAGTATTTCAAAAACTTCTGTTGACCCAACAAATGAAGTGGAAAATTCTAACTTGAGTGAGACATAACCATCATAAAGGAACTTCATGTCACTTAGACCCCAGATCTCCAAATATTCTAACCTTTCAAGTGGCAAATGCTTTAAGTATTTTTGGTAGAAGTCTCTGTACAGAATGGTGATTTGTGCAGCAGTATCCAACAATGCTTTACTATACACTCCTTCTATTTTTTGCTCACACAACAGGGGACGGTCCCAGTAGGCCATCGGGTAGTTTCTGTTTCCGGTGCTGTTCAGCTGTATGGTAGTCAGCATGTAGTTGAGGTACCACCGGTTGGCCTCACATTTTAACAGATAAGACTCTTGCTTAGTAATGCTTTGCGGTCTCAGATGCTGAGATTTTGGCTGAGATGGCTTTTCAGTTCAGTTGTTCACCTCAGACGAGCTAGAAGTGTGCATAGTAGGTAGTTTCTCTCCCCTATTACAAGGGTTTGTGTGGAAAGGAGATCCGGGGTGCTGTCTCTTGATGTTAAATTTTATGGAGCTCTTTGTAACTGGGCACTCAGCTAGACCCTTCACCGAGGCCCTTTGAAGTTTCCCTGCATTGCACTATCCAATAATAGTTCATTCACTTTTTTCAAGTTCTCTGCATTAGGACACTGTTGCTTTATATGCCCTGCATCCCCACAGTGGAAACAAAATCCAGTAGGAACTCTGAACATTGGCTGATTTTGTTCTTCCTTGAGTCCTTTCATGGAGGTTCTAGCTGATGTATTCCTCCCTTCAGCTAAAGATACCATGGCTTTCTGCAGTTCTGCAGCTGTCTTGGTGACTTGAGCTATGGCATCAGTCAGGGAAGACACCTGCATCTGCAACTGTGACACCTCTACATTGCGGACACTCTGGGTCACAACTCCTGTTTGAGAAGTGAGCACAGTTATAGGCTCCAGCTGGTGTTCAATCACTGTTTTAGTTGTTGTTGAACACTGAGATTTGGCTTCCAACAGGGCTTCCTCTTCCCTCACCTCTTTAACCAACTGAGAATAAGTTAGAGTCTCTTCCCTATTTCTTACTTTCATTTTCCACACAATGGGGTTCATAGCTTGAGCTTCCTGTAAAATTTGTCTGACCCGTACTTGGTCAGCTACTTTTGGATCCACCCCCTTCTTTAGGATGATCTGGTGGAGCATTTTATCTAATCGCTTAATGTAATCAGATAGTTTCTCCCCAACTTCTTGGTATGTATGCTCAAACTGATAGAGTAGGTCAGCAGGGCTCTCTGTCCTTCCAAACACATCCTGCAGTACTCCTAAATAGTCCTTGGCCGTGCAATCTTGCTTACCCATCCTTAGGTTGCGTATGGTATCCGCAGCTAATCCCTTTAGACTTTCAGCTATCCGCTGCTTCTTCTGAGATTCTGGGATATCCCACTCCTCTAGAGCTTGTGAAAACTGATCCATCCAGGATTCAAAATCTTCTTCTCCCTGAGCTGTGGGTTGTTTTCCAGAAAAGAAATGCAATTTGCGGTAGCCAAACCCAGTGAATGGCTGTGTAGGCTTTAAGTATTTTTCTACAATACTTCCCAAAGCATTCAAAACTTCAGGCCCTATAGTGTTTATGGGCAGTGAAACTGCAGCTTCTGGTGTAAGGTCATGGCCTACTTGGATAGCTTCCACAGGTATTTTCTCTTTTGCTGAGGTAGAGCACTTCTCAGGGATTACCACGTGGACTGCACTCTCACATGAAATTTGTACACTCGAAGGTATGTGCCCATACATTAAAGGACTTTTCCATTCTAATAAGGCCAATGTGCTCTGCTCGGTAGGGTCCATGGTGCTGTCTAATAAAAATCCACACCCTACAACTGGTAAGGATCCTGTGACTTGATGTATTTGCATATCAGTCCATGTGACCCCTGGCAACACCAGAATTAAGCAATGTTCTGACTGAGCATTGTGCTGTTTGCACCATTTAGCGGCTACTTCTGGGTTCATGTTTCTGCTGGATTTGCTCTCCACATGTGCAGGGGAATAGGGTGGAGTCCCTGGAATCCAAAGAGTACAGGCAATCACAGATGAGCCTCCAAATGTAGTGCACCCACAGGTGTAGCTAAAGTAGATATGGGTTTCTTCCTACCTGATTCTGGTGACACCCCTATAGGCCCAATGCACCAAGGTGGCAAGAATGACAGATTTTATTCTATGTGACACATCTAGTTTAAAAGGCAAACACAACCACAAACAAATTATTTCAACAGTGCATCAGTTAGCAATAAGGCAAGGTGAGATATGCATGCAATGAAAACATAGATTCACCCTCTTCCCCAGAACTCAACCGAAAAAGGTCTTGACATTCAAACATGCACAAAGAAGGCAATATCAATGAGCAGTACAGCTTTATAATGCAGCAATACAAACATGGAAAAAAATGCAATGTCATTAAGCAATAAAAATGTTATAATACAACAATACAGATATGAGAAAATGCAATGTTATTGAGCAGCAAAATTCTTGAAGGCAGCAGTACTAACTCAAGCAAAATGCAATGTCATTGAACAATGAAGATTTATAATACAACAATACAAATATGAGAAAATGCAATGTCCTTGAGCAGCACTAACACCCTCAACCCCCTTGATCAATTCTAAACAGACCAACTATGAAACAATCTATTATACCCTGTTCACTGGCCAATGACTACTTACAGTTTTGTGGCCAGCATAATGAGGCCCAAGTTGGAGCTCATAGGGATCCCAGTTATTTGTAATCCATGAAGCATTTGGGGGGGATCCACAATCTTATAAAAAATATAAAATGATGGCCAGAGCCTCTCACCACTCCATCAAGAATATTCTAGTGACCAGGCATCATAGTTTCTCTGATGAGAAAAATAGAAAAATCACCTGCCAGAAATCTGGTAATCATCTATGGCTTCTCTGTACTGGGTCCAAAGGAACTCCTTTTTCTTCCTGAATCATATGCAGGCATGGAACTACTGGTTTCAGACTTCTCTCCTGATTCCACAAAATACCATCATCCCGGATTTCAGCAAAAGTCAGACACAATCTGCTACTTCACTTCCCTGTTCCAAAGCACTAGAAAATAAAACCCAGTCATGCTACAAGAACTTTTTTCCCTTCAGCTACCTGTTTCAGTCTTCCCTCCTTTAGCTAGTACACCAGACCCCTCTTTCACTTTTGAAATTGTCTTTTATATCCCTGAAAAGGAGCTCCACTGTGTGATGTAATGGAAAACTACAGTCTATTACTTCTACAGTGAAATACAGTGGGAGCTACACTTAAACAATGCTATAACAAAGCTGCTAAATTTGCAGTAAATACCCCTTTCAGAACCCACCAATATATAGCACTAAAAAGTCTAAATTGGTTAGAACTATCCCATCAACTATCATGTACACAGCTTCTTACCACCTATAAAATTATCCTGAATCCATCTGCTTGTCCAGCACTAAATAACATTCTACACAACTGTTCCTAGTCTGTTATTGTAATCCAATGGCCAAAACTCCTGTCTGTCCACAAACCTATCAAATCTGCTGGTTCTTGTCTGTACTCATAACATGTTGCTAAGGTCTGGAACTCCTTATCTCTATCCATCAGGTCAGTACCATCCCTCCCATCCTTCAAAACCATTCTGAAAGACTTCCTAGCCGAAATCTGGCTCCGTTCTTGCTCAAAACTTGGATAAACTATATCCCCAAATGTGGACAGATACCTATTCATAGCTATCATCTCTTTACGCTCCCTTCTTCACACACTTCCTTACTTCTATCAATTTCTCTCCACTGGCTTTCTCTCTAAATATACCATAAGCCTGCTTTTCTCTCACTTTGTATTGCAGTTTCTCTTTGTATTATACTAACTTACCTTTAATTTTTCTATAAACTGGCTAAAATTTCTCTATTAAATCATTGTCATAGAACTTGTATGCATTCTTAACCAATGCTTTCATATTAAGTCTAATTTGGTATAATTATTTAAGTTGTATTTATTTTGTGTATTATTTTTAAAGACTGCAAAATTATTATTCTTAATTTATTTTTAATACTTTGGAGCTTTTCTCCTAGGGTCTGCACTGAAAATGGGTTCCAATCCAGTCAGACTTTCCCGGTAATCAAATTTCAATAAATAAATAAAACTATAGGGGAAAAAATTATGGCAAAAATCAGGAAGGGTAATTCCCATAAAGATAAAAATTCTCTCATCAAACTAAATAGACAACTATGAGGGCCAGGCAAAGCCTTCTTTAAGGTTAAGATAGCCTCCCATGTGAAAGCTAACCATAAGGCCTTCTTCAGCTATGTCAGAAACATCAAGGGCAGCACACAGCAATGTGCTGAACTAATAGTTAATGGTGCCATATTCACCGAGTCTGGTGATATAATGAACCTGTTAACGGACAAATTCAGTTCCAACTTTACCCCACCACCACCATTACCAGCCATCCCCAAAAGATACCGTCAAACATAACCCCTCCAGCTATAACTAGGGAACATGTAGTGGCTGTGCTCACTAAACCAACAACACAACTTCAGTGGGCCTGAAATAACATCCTGGGGTGTCTCCTGAACAGTCTGAAATACAACTTATCAGGACCCCTGGAGTCACTATTTAACTATAGTCTTAAAACAAGTTTTGAGCCACAAGAAAGGAGACTGTGATGGTCATCCCCCTTCATAAGGGAGGACCTTTAACAGAAGTCTACAACAAGGCCAGTGGTCAAAAAAGGACAGTCCAGATAAAAAGCACACACAACATTTTTTCTCAGTAGAATAACAGCAGAACTCTAGCACCCCGGCTAAACAGCCTTCTAGGAGTAATTAAATCACAAAAAAGCACACACCATTAAATAATAAAATCAGTCAACATTAATAAAACAATTATCCAATGAAAATACTCAATTACAAGAGAGCCTTCCAAGTACATCCTCTATTTAAACCAGTAGGTGTCAGGGTGCCATATTTTAAAATAAAAACAGTGTCTTTAAACAGCAATTTATTTTTCAACAGAAAAACATTCTCAGCTGTAACAAGTTCTTATATGCACCCCCTGAAATCAACAAAAACTCCTCCACAGACAATATTATAATGAGCTGCCACAGGATTTTCGCATTTATTCTTCTTATGTCCTTATATCCCCCTGCAATTCTATTGGACCTCTTAGTTTCCCCTATATAAAAACGATTGCAGGAGCATTTCAAAGCATACACCACCCCTTCTATATAGCAGGACTATAAGTCTTGAAGCTTCAAATGTTCTAATATTGACCCCTATTCAATGAACGCCGAAAATAGCGAAAGTGCAGAACACAGAATTTTTTCCTAGGGAAAGAATTCAGTTGGCCGTTTCTGTGGCTTCGCTATTTTCAGCACTGTAGTGGAAAGTTACGGGTCGGGTTCAGGTAAATGTGCGATTGTGTGGACGTGAGGGTTAGGGCGCTGGTTAGGTGAGTTAGGTTTAGGACGTGGGTCAGGTAAGTGTGAGATTGTGATGGACGTTAGGGTATGGCGGGGTAGTTGAGTTAGGGCTAGGGCGTGGGTGAGGTGAGTGTGCAATAGTGACTGACCTTAGGGTTAGGGTTTGGGTTAAGGTAAGTGGGTAGATAGTAGTGCATGTACAGTTTAGTGTAGGGTTAGATGTAGGATTTTAAGTGTATGTGTGTGGATTGCTGTTTTTTTAGTGTGCTTGTGTTGTGTGCATGTGTTTCGGAACAGCAGATTTTTTCCTTGGGGAAAAAATTCACTGTTCTGCATGTTCGATATTTTAAGCGTTCGCTGAATAGGGGTCGATAATAGAACATTCGAAGTTTTAAAACTTTGGTGTTCTAATATAGACCCCTATATAACAAGTATATTGTGCTGTAGGATTCTACCTAACACCATTAATCTTGTCAAAGGACTTAACCACATATTGACATATTGAGCAGCCTCCACAAGTTTTAGTCCCTAAAATACTTATTTCTTTACCACAACCCTCTTTCAGTACACAGAACTGACTGTGAACCACCATATCCTTCACACTATGACCCTTCTTAAAGGATAGCAAAGGGGTTCACCATACATTCTTAACATAACCCTTACCCCTCAAAAGAAATGGCCACCAGCTTCATTCTGTCCTAGACAACAGTGTTTTTCACTTCTTTTGGAAATGGCCAGGGGCAATTATTGGAAGCTTCCTCACAGACTGGATTTACTAACACAAGATCAGCGGTGTTTGATAAACCCCAACCCAGTCAACTTCAAGAAACCACCTAGATGATGGTGTCTTAATTTCCTTTAGGCATTTATTTACTGAGGACTTGTAGCAGGAGCTAATGGATGCTACTGGAAAATCATATTAGAAAACAGAAAATGTTTTCTAGTTGGTGCCAACAACATAACAAGCACCTATTCACTGCTAGTTATTCTCTGGTTTTACCATGTTTATGTGACTTACTCTAAGGTCTTTCTTAGTCTTCCATCAAGGTTCATTTATCGGCCATTTCAGCGTGTCTGCCCATTGAACCTCTTCTTTCAGTGTATTCTCATTTCACAATTTTTTTTTAAAGGGGTTTTGCATATGAGGCCATCAAGAAAACAGGTGGCCCTTCCTTGGGATGTTAATTTTGTGTTAGATAAGCTAATACTTGCTCCATTTGAACCAGATAACCTGGCTTACCTGAGGTTCTTAACATGGAAAACAGTTTTACTGATTGCTCTGGCCTCTGCAAGAAGGGTATCTGAGTTGCAAGCTCTTATGCAGAGTCAGCTCTATCTCAATTTCCATACATACAAGGTTTCTTGGAGAAGTTATCCTTCTTTTATGCTTAAAGTAGTATCCGAGTTTACTTTATGACAATCTGTCCATCTCCCTGTTTTTTTTCCTGAACCAAAAAATGAAGGAGAAAAGATGTTCCATATCTTGGCTGTCCACAGACAATTCAGGTACTATCTTGACAGAACTAAATCTTTCAGTTCTTTGGATCAGTTGTTTATTTCTTGTGAAGGTAAGAAGAAGGGAGAACCTGTGTCAAAACAGAGGGTCTATTTCACATTGTCAAACTCTTAAAAGTTCGAACGTCATATGGTTGACACCATATGATCGAACTTTTAAAAGTTCAAAAGTTTAAACGGAGATCTCAGTACAGTGCAGAATGGGAAGATTTCCCTTTTCTGCACTGTAGTGCGATCTCAGAGTTGGTATATTTAAAGAGTGGGAGTGTGGGGGATGCAGGGGGCTTGCCCACCTGCTTAAACCGTTCAGGTAGGTTTTTTCTTTGGTTTATTTTTTTTTATTACATTTTTGAACTTTTGAAAGTTCGATCATATGGTGTCGACCATATGACATTCGAACTTTTAAAAGTTTGTGTAATATAGATGCAAAACAGACTATTTCCAAATAGTTGTCTAAGGTTTTTACCTTTTGTTATGCTAACCACAGCAAAACTATTACAGGCAGGATCAAGGCCCACTCTACTAGGGCCTGGTCTTTATATATGGATTTTTGGAAAGGGTTGAATTCTAAAGATATTCTAGAAGCAGCAACTTGGTCCTCTGTACAGTCATTTGCAAGGCATTACAAGCTTAATTCCTTCTCTAGGACCAAATCAGGCTTTGCTAGGTCCATACTCCAGAGGCTCCTGATCAGTTCTCCTTCCACCTCCTAAATGTTTTAAGCTAAGGTAATCTACCCATATAGCTAATGCTAATGCAGCTGTGATTAATATGATGAACATAGTAAAGTTGTGTAAGTAAACTTACCATAACAGTAGATGTTTGAATTATCACTGCTGCAGTAGCTGTTCCCGCCACACCCCTCATTTTTTGGTGTGTTGTCTATGCAAAGGTGTGGACATTTATTTATTTATTTATATTTGTTGACCAGGAGTGTCCGACTGGACGTAGGTCCATTTTCAGCGAAGGCCCAGGGAGAAAAGCTCCACAGTTAAAATAAACAGACAGTAGTTACATTGGATTACATAGCGATTAACAATTTACATAGCAATTACTTACAACATATTTACAGATGAAGAACATAGTATATCAGTAGACAACTAGAATCTTTATCTGTGAAGTACATAACAGACATTAACAAATGTTAAAATAAGAAGTTCCTGCTGTATAAGTACTAGGCTTATGAGCATCTGAGCTTGCTATAATCAAGGTAGTTAGTGGAGCGGAAAGAAAGGTAGTGGTTGGATGGGGTGGGTGATATTAGAGTGGGAGTTGCAAGGGCATAGCCAGCATGTTTTTAGGTGCACTTTTAGTAAAGTTTTGAAGTGGGTGAATGATGGCACGGAGGTAATTGTGGGTGGGAGGGAGTTCCATAATTTGGCTATGGTGCAAGAGAATAGTGCTTCACCAGCAGAGTTATTGGCTTTAGTGATCTGCAAGTGATTTTTGTTGCTGGATCTTAGTGGTCTGGTGGTGTGATAGGGTTGGAGTAGATTCTGGAGGGATGGGACATTTAGTGGATGGTTTACTAGTTTGTGGGCGAATGAGAGTTGATACCATTGAAGGAGGTGAGGGAGTTCAAGCCAGCCCAGTTCAGCAAGTGAGAGACAGTGGTGACTATGGGAGGATGCCCCTGTGGTGAATTTGGCAATTTTGTTGTAGCAGGTCTCTAGCTTGTTTAGATCGCATTGCCTTAGGTTGGTATATATTGGAGAGGCATAAAGTAGGGTGGAGATAAGGTGGGAATTTGCTATTGAAATCTTTGCTGCTTTGGTGAGAAGATGCTTATTTCTGTATAACGCTCCTAGTTTTTTGTGGACTTTTTTTATGGTCATGGATATGTGAATGTCAAATTTTAGTTTATCGTCTATTTCCACTCCTAGCAATTTGGTGTGTTCAGTTGGGTATATAGTGGTGTTGTCTTTTGCTGTGATGTTAAAGTGAGAGTTGTTTTGAGTATGTTTGGTGGGTTGGAAGATGAGTAGTTTAGTTTTGTTTGGGTTGAGTATTAATTGGGCATCGGATAACCAAGTTTCAACAGAGGAAAAAGCTTCCTGTGTAACTTTTTGCAGTTTGGGTAGGGAGTGGGCTGAGCAGATGATGGTCGAGTCATCTGCGTATTGTATGAGTGTGCCATGCATGGTGGCAGAGGCTAGATTATTTGTGAAAACAGAGAAGAGTAGGGGTCCAAGGATGGATCCTTGGGGAACCCCTATGGAGACAGGTAGTTGGGGAGATATGTCATTCTGCCATACAACAGATTGCTGGCGGTCAGACAGGTAACTCTGAAACCAGTTGGTGACTGATTGTGAGAAGGATAGGTTATTGAGGACAGAGATAAGTTGTTTTATTTTTTAATAATTTTTTGATTAGTTGATTTATTTTTTTGCTGTTCTTAGCATTGGCCTTTCAGGGCTTAGCCTTCTTCTCTCTGTTGACATGAAAGCTCTGAAAGGCTTGGTCTTTTTAGTCAGTTCAGTGAGAGTTTTGTGTGTGGAAGTTGCCCTGAAGCTTTGGAAGCTGGCTGGCTGTGATCCTTGGCAGGACACAACCCATAAGGCTACTGCAGAAAATGATTATTCGAACAACTACTGTTACAGCAACTTTGCTTACACAGTTGTGCTTCATGGTAAGTTTACTTACACAACTGCACTTTACTTATTTTGTTTGCCAGCAGTTCTAACTATAAAGCAAATAACACAGGGAAAGAGGACACCCCTGTCTGACTCTTCTGTTCAAAAACAGAGGAACTCTTTCACCTTAATTCTTGTTTCTGTTCCTTCATATATCTTCCTAATTAACCCTATTATTTTATCAGGTGACACAAATTCTCCAATTGCTGTATTCATAAAATCCCAACTGACTCTATCAAATACCTTCTCTGCATCAAGATCCACCAATAATAGTGATGTTTTTTGCACTCTTTTTCCATCTGGATCACTATTGTTTTGTTAATATTGTATATTGTCAAATGTGTCCCTTCCCACCTCAAAATCACATTGATTCATATCTGTCAAGCACCACTTTTGCCATTCTGTTAGCTGACATATACATAAGCACTTTATAATCATGGTTTAATTTTGAAATTGGTCTATATGAAGCTTGGTCTGAGGGGTCTCTAACCTCTTTGGGTAATACAGGCTTCACAGCTTTCGTCCACTATTCCAAGATACTGGTACAGTCCCTCCTTTTAAAATATTGTTAAACAAAATCATAAGATCTTTCAATTAAATGCTCATACTACTGTGAAATGTAATCTCTATCTAGTCTAGCCAAGATATTGTACCTTGAGTAATAATGTATAAATTCTGTCTGAGTTCCTGTTAGATTCACAGGTTCTGTTCCAAATATTTTCATGTAGTTCTAGAGAAATCTGCCTCCTTTTGTTATATTTTCCCTTGTAGGTCTCCCTGATACATCCTCATAATTGCAAATTAAGTTCCAACCCTTTCTAGAAATAATATTCCCTGCTGACATCTAATCATTTCTCCTAAAATTCTTTTAAGCAGCATAAAAGTAGTTTTAGGTGGAATTTAAATACACAGTAGTGTACCCCCTGGGTTGAAAATAACCCCTGATTACCACAAATCTACATTACCATACTTTTTATCTTCTCTCACTATAAGACCACCCTCAGAATTAATATTATTGCCCTCCTTTTCCTTTTTCCTAATACCCTACTGAATATCCATTCTGGAGTTCTTTCTTTGCCAAATGCACATACTCATTTCTATCCAAATGTGTCTAGTGTAACATTACTATTTGCACCGTACACTTCTCAATATAATTTAGTAGTTTTTACTTTATATATGTTTTCAACTTGCAACATACATTCACACATTAATGGTTTGCAGGCTGATCTTGTATGAACTTGCTGCTTCTCATTTCTGTTTGAACCCATATCATGTTTTCCCATCTTTTTCTTTTAATAAAAACACTCAAGAAGCAAGAAACTAAATACATTTTTAAATACTCAACTCATTTTAACTCACAACAAACACACAAAACTATATACACTTTCTAAAAAGGTAAGCTACCTCTGCATATAGTAGCAGCTGCCCCAGATAGACAGCTACACTTACGAACTTTGTCTATTCTAAAATTAGGTTTAATCATGGAAGTGCATGCTAGAACCTGTGATTCCACCTTGCACACATACCATCTGTTCTTGTCTTATCTCTATTTCCCTCCCATGTGTGAAAACAACTGATGTTTAGCCTTAACAAATAGCATACTGGCTACTCTTAAATGAAGAAACTTAATTGTACTCAGTTATATTTAAGTACAAGGCAGATAGGAATGCAACTATTTGCTAAGGTATTCCCTCCTGTCAGTATTAAACTTTCATGTATTTTTAGTAAACTGCTTGTCATACTAATCAATGTTTCTTATAAAAATGCCTTAAACCACCTTCTCTGGACACTTAACTGTAGAAATACCATGTCCCACTGCTAGTACCTGCTGATGAAAAAAAAACAGCAAATAGCTTTACACATGCTACAAACATAGAGATCTACAATTTCCATGTTTGCTTAGAGAAAAAACATTGTGTACTCAGTAAAGTTAAGAATATTTGTTTATACTTCCACCTCTATAAAAACAGAAGAATTGTTATATATTAATGCACATAAATATGACCAGGGCACTTTCTCCAGCAGCCCAAAATCACATTTTATTGCTTGTGTGACATCCGTGCACTGGCCCAGTAAGCAAAGAGCCTCAGTCCTCACCACTAACACCAGTGAGGGGCGTCTATATTGAGAGGATAACAAGTACACACACACACAGTAAAGTGCAATTTCCGTTAAGAGCACACAGAGATTACAGTCAGCCTGGGGCTGGTTTCTCCCTTTCTCTCCAGATCCACAATAAGACTCCCCATTGGCACAGCTATATGATTCAGATCTCAGCTGAGTGGTCCAGCCAAAACCTCCGGCACCCTCTCTGTCCAACCAGTGCTTTATGTCCCTGCACAAATAGCTGACACACACACTTTAAGATTTGAGTTATACACACACACACACACAGACACTACTGGGGAATGCTGGCACAGGTTCTCCAGCTATGCCCCCTTTCTGCCCAGACTATAAGGTAGTACCGACGCGTCAATATTACCCGATTGAATGTTTAGGTTAGCGAATACCTAAACGTCGACCTGGTAATATTGAAAAATTAAAACAGCAAACAGCCGATTAAACGTAGGGAATTAATTCCCTTGGCCATAAACAAAAAAAAAAATTTAAACTAAAATGTACCCCCCACACCCCCCTAACTAAATATGCCAACTCCAAGATCGCTCTACAGTGGGGAAAAGGGCAAAATCTGCATAACAGCCAAGGGAATTCTTTCCCTGCGTTAAATCAGCTGTTCACGTTTTTTTGCTTTCGCTATTACCAGATCGACATTTAGGTATTCGCTAACCGATCAGGTAATAGGAACCCGTACTGACTGCCACCAACCACTGTTATCAGCTACTATAAGGCCCTTCCTAAAGGGTGACCAATTTCACTGTGTAATGTTATTATTATCCAATTAGTAAGTGTGCCGAACAGCAAGGCGATTGGAGTGGGCTTTGTACAGTATCACCAAATACATGCAAATACGCTAGAGCTTAAATTATGTCTACACAAAACAGCCACAGTTGAAAGGTTTAAAAATATTTAATAATAAATAATAAAAACACAAGACAATACTTATTACTTCAACACAATGACATTACAGAGTTCAGAAATCACAGGAAATGCTTTAAAATAATGTTGTAGGATAGTCTGACATAAATACAGAAAACTGCTAGACTAGTCTGGCTATTTCTAGCTATCTCTAAGAGAAATCACTGTTCTAAATACTACTTACATAAAGAGCAAAGCAAGTGCTGGTGAGTGGATGTTCTTACTAGATCCAAGACAAGATACAAACTACTTTTCTTTCTTTCTGAGATACCCCTTAAATTGATAATACAGAGTACTGCTGAGTCATTTCAGATTACATCATTCTTGACACCTCTCTGATTTAGTTTCCTAGGCTCACAGACTTAAAATTTGAATATTTATTTTTTGTAATCTGCACCTGCAGGAAGCCACAGCAATAAAAGACATTTTACATGTAAAACCTAGTAATTATCTCTTGTCTTAAAACAATAGAAAGAATTTCTAGCCCAGTCATCCTATCTCCGAGCTTGAGATCAAACACAGTTATAAAATTCTTTACTCATCGGATTTCTTCCATCAGGGTGCACTGTGGTTACATTTTTGAAGTTCAGCATATAACACAGTTTTCTTATATTAATTTTCTTACATTTTTAATACAAGACTGTGGATCATATTAATATTTATAATGACATAGAATTATTTACAAAATTCTATCTAGCTAGGCTGGCAGCCTTCACATATCCCCCCCCCCCCCCCCCCGGAGAACCAAGCTAGTTTTTCAAGTGACTCTTCAGAAACATTGCTTGAGAGGGTTAGGTCTATCTGAGTATACCTTAATCCATTCCCTGTCTTGAGAGCCCATCTGCATTGGCATTGCTAATCCCACTGCGTTGCTGCACTGACATATCATATGCTTGCAACCCTAGGCTCCACCTGAGTAACTTGGCATTTTTCTGGTTGGCTCGATGTAACCATGTTAGGGGGGTGTAATATGTAACTACAGTGAATTCCCTTCCATACAGACAAATGCTGAAGTTTCTACAGTGTTGACACTATGGCTAGACATTCCTTTTCTACAGCTGCATAGCATTGCTCCCTGGGTTGGAGCCTATGACTGAGATAAACCACTGGGTGCTCTTCTCCTGCTGAAGAAATTTGGCTAAGTACAGCCCCCATTCCATGGTTTGAAGCATCCACCTGCACAGCAAATTCTTTGCTGTAATCTGGACTGGCTAATACAGGGGGGTCCTCCCAAAGCTTTTTTAAGCTTCTGGAATGCCTGCTCACATGCTGTGGTCCACACTACTTTATCTGGCCTGTTTTTCCTTGTCAGGTCTGTGAGGGGAACAACTATGGTACTATAACTGGGGATGAACTTTTTGTATTACTCTGATGTCCCTAAAATGCCCTCACCTGCTTTTTGGTACCAGGTGCAGGCCATGCCTGAATGGCTTCCACTTTGGCAGGTTCTGGCCTGATCTTACCACTCCCCACTCTATGTCCCAGGTTGGAGACCTCTGCCATACCCACCTGACATTTGCTGGGCTTAATGGTCAACCCTGTTTTTTGTAGTCTGCCCAGCACCTCCCTGACATGCTGAAGGTGTTCTTGCCAGGAATGGCTGTAGATGGTAATATCATCTAGGTAAGCATGGGCAAACCCTCCTGCTAGGATATTACCTACCAGCCTCTGGAAAGTTGCTGGGGCGTTTTTCATCCAAAAGGGCATATTTGTGAACTCATACAAGCCAAATGGAGTCACAAAGGCTGACCTCTCTCTAGTACTGGGAGTCAAGGGCACCTGCCAGTAACCCTTGGTAATATCAGTGGTGGTACGATACTTAGGCCCACCCAGCTACTTGAGAGCTTCATCTGTCCTAGGCATGGGGTAAGCATCTGACTCTGTGTGACTATTTAATTTCCTGTAGTTCACACAGAACCTGGTGCTGCCATCCTTCTTTGGTACCAGCACTACTGGGGAGGCCCAGAGACTGTTGGACTCCTGAATTACCCCTAGTTCCAACATTTCCTGTTTCTCCTCCCTCAAAGTATGTTTGACTTTCTCAGGCATCCTATAAAGGGCCTGCCTAATAGGCCTTTGGGTTCCTGTATCCATCTGGTGCTGCACCAGGTGGGTGCACCCTGATTTCCCAGTGAACATGTCCCCAAACTCCTGTAACACTGCTCGGATTTCTGAAACCTGGGTAGGAGATAGCTGGTGGAACATTGCTACCCCTTCAACTGAGGTGTCAGTCCTAGCCTCACTGAGGAGATCAGTCAACATATCTCCCTTAGACTCATCCTGCAATCCACTGCAAATACTCAGCACCAGGGCCTCCCTATCATGGTATGGTTTCATCACGTTAACATGGTACAATTTGTGCTCCATCCTCCTGCCTAGCAGTTCCACCATGTAGTTAACATCACTTAGCTTTCTTACCACCTTGTTGGGTCCCTCCCAAGCTGCTGCAGCTTGTTGTGTCTGACAGGAAATAGAACCATTACCTGCTGCCCTACAGCATACTGTCTAGCTTGAGCATTCCTGTCATACCAGACCTTTTTCTGCTGTTGGGATTCTGCTAGGTTCTCCTGGGCCAAGCCCATGAGTTCCCTGAGCCTTGTCCTGAGGTTTAGGACATATGCCACAACAGACTCCTTGTGAGATCCACACTCACCTTCCCACTCATCTCATTTTAAATCTAGAGGTCCTCTCACCCTATGCCCATAAAGCAACTCAAAGGTTGAAAAACCCATGGATTCCTGAGGAACCTCTCTGTAAGGAAACAACAGATGGGGCAGATATCTTTCCCACTCCCTCTTAAACTGGTCTGCAAATGCCAGCAGCATGGACTTGAGTGTAGAGTTTAATCACTCAACAAGATCCATTAGTCTGGGGATGGTAGGAGGTGCTCTTCAGGTTCTTCAGCCCACAGTACTTCTACAGAGAAGACTGGCACCTCTGTCAGTTAGTATTTCTTTTGGGATACCTACCCTGCTAAAGTCTGTAACAAAACATTTGTCACCTTTTCTGCCTCAATGGAGGACAGAGCCACTGCCTCAGGGTATCTTGTAGCATAATCTACTGCCAGTAGGATATACATTTTCCCTGTGGAACTTGGGGTATTCAGAGACCCCACAGTATCCATAGCTACCCTCTGAAATGGCTCCTCAATCACAGGCAAAGGCATCAAAGGAGCTTTCACTTTGTCTCTTGCCTTAGGCACTGCTCACGGGTCCTGCAGTAGTACCCTGTTACATCTCTGGAAATTCCAGGCCAGTAGAAGTTCTGCATAATACATTTATTTGTACATTTTATGCCAGTAAGACCTGCAAAGGGAATATAATGGGCTATGGCTAGAAGAGCCAGATGGTAGGCTCTAGGCACTACTAACAGCTGTATCCTGTCACCTTCTAGTCCTCCCTCAGGGGTCCACTTTCTATACAGTAACCCTTTGTCCCAGTATAATGATCCCCCTTCCCTTGAGAATCAGGTGTCTCACTAGCTACCTGTCTCAGGCCTTGTAGTGTAGGGTCTGAGAGCTGAGCCTGTCTCAACTTTCTCTTTCTAAGACTTCCCAGCTCCCCCTCCACAGGAAGTCTGGCATCCTCTGACAGTGGTGCCTCACTGTCAGCCTAAGTACTAGTACTCACTTCCGCCCTTGCAGTCACTCTGTCCAAGGGACCATCAGTACCCACAAGCAGCTGTGGCTCACCTTCAGTCTCACTGCTACAGGGTAGCTCCCTCCCTGAAGTAACCACCTCACCAGTCCTGGCTGCAAGCCTGACGTCTGACTGGGTCTCCCCAAGGCTACCAGACCCACATGCTTGTCTCCAAGCCTGACTACTTGTAACTGCAGGATCACATGGCACTGCCTCATCCAAATTCTTCCCTATCAGGACATCTGTAGGATGGTAGTTTGGTACCCCTGTTGTCTCAAGACAACCTACTATTGGCATTTTGTCATTCCCACTTACTGGCTTCCTCGCCTTTTGTTCCCCACCTTGCCTCCATGGACATCTGTATGCCATATGGCCACACTGGTTGCATTCAAAACATTTAACCCTAGGTCCTGGACATGTACCTGGACTAGTGACTTCCCTGCTACTGGCAGATTCTGTTGGGGCAGTCTGGGCTGCCCACTGTGGGTTCCCTTAGACCCATGAGCAACACAGGGTGTCCCTTACCTATGCAGTAATGCCCTACTCGCTAGGTATAGGTCTCCCTTCTTCCCCAACTCATCTACAGTAGCACATTGTCTATCAGCTAACCAGATCCTCATGTCCTCAGGCAAAGTGCTAAGGGCTTGTTCCCTCACCAAATGGTCTGCCAGCCCTTCAAAAGTGGTGACCTGGCATCCACTCAACCGCATATGAAAATAAGTACTCAGTTCAGCAACATATTCACACATACTTTCATCTGCCTTACATCTATGCTCATGAAACCTTTTCCTATATGCTTCAGGCATTAACTTAAAAAATTCTAGCAAACAATTCTTAACAGTGGTATATTTAGAAAATTCACAATCAGGCAGTTTAGACAGCACTGTTACAGCTTTACCATGGAGTAATGGGCTCAGGAACTGTACCCATAGCCTTTGGTCAACATCATACTGTTTACATACCCTCTCAAACATATGAATGAAACTATAAAAATTATCTCCCTCTGTAAATTGTGGAAGGAATTTACAGACCTTTTGTGTTTCTGGGGTCCGGTTACTCCCTTCCTCATTACCTCCATGACTCTGGCGAAGAGTCAGCCACTCCTCTTCATGTTGTCTCTGCATATTCTTCTCCTCAGCTTCTATTTCCAAATGCCTGGCCTCCAACTCAAGTCTTTTTAGCTCCAGATGGAATTTTAAGTCCTCTGCAGAAAGGATGGGCTGTCCAGTCTCTGAGTGTTATATATCTCCATGGCCAGTCTTCGGAAAAAACAGAAAAGGAGTGCCAGGCAGTCAAACAAGTCTCCGGAGCCTTAACGCACTTTTATTACAATAATGAACAAACAGCGTTTTCGCTACAACAGCAAAGTAGCTTCATCAGAGGCAAAAAACACAGTAAAAAGGCGCCAAATGCAAAAACGCTGTTTGTTCATTATTGTAATAAAAGTGTGTTAAGGCTCCGGAGACTTGTTTGACTGCCTGGCACTCCTTTTCTGTTTTTTCCAAAGTTTCCATGGCCAGTCTGATCGTCCTCCTGGTTGCTATTTTCCGATGCAGCTGGGACCAAAGCTACAATCATGTCTGCTTTAGTCAGGTTTCTATGCACCAGTCCTTTAGCCTGGTACATCTCAGCCAACGGCCTCCTTGTCAGCTTGCCATACTCGTCTGCTGACATGTTTGCTTCCTCTCCCTGACAAACTAAGCTAACAAAAGAAATAAAACAATTGTGATCTTCACTCTGAATGTTCACTGCATGGCTGATTTAGAGTAGAAAAACGCCTTTAGTGATCACTGTACACAAGTTACAGGAATTCACTATCTACACCAATACAAGCCAATTAGTATGTGATGTGGCTAACGTACCACAATCAAACAATTAATATTTGATGTAGATAACCCACCACTGCCAAACAATTAATATGTGATGCCTGTGCACTGGCCCAGTAATCAAGGTGCCTCAATCCTCAACACTAGCACCAGTGAGGGGTGTGCACATTGGGAAGGATAACAAGTACACACACAGTAAAGTACAATTTCCCTTAAGATCACACAGAGATCATAGTCAGTCTGGGGCTGGTTTCTCCTTTTCTCTCCAGATCCACAATAAGACTCCCCACTGGCACAGCTATAGGGTTCACATCTCAGCCAAGTGGTCCAGCCAAAACCTCTAGCATCCTCTCTGTCCAACCAGTGATTCGTGTCCCTGCCCAAGTAGCTGACACACACTTTAAGATTTGAGTTATATACACAAATATAGACACTCCTGGGGAAGGCTGGCACAGGTTCTTCAGCTATGCCCCCTTTCTGCCCAGACTATAAGGTAGTACTGACTGCCACCCACCACTGCTATCAGCCACTATAAGGCCCTTCCCTATGGGTGACCAATTTCCCTATGTAATGTTATTATTATCCAATTAGTAAGTGCGACAAACAGCCACGTGATTGGAGTGGCTTTGTACAGTATCGCTAAGTACATGCATGTACTCTAGAGCTTAAATTATCCCTACACAAAACAGCCACAGTTGAAAGATTTAAAATATTTAATAATAAATAATAAAAACACAAGACAATACTTATTACTTCAACACAATGACATTACAGAGTTCAGAAATCACAGGAAATGTTTTAAAAGAATATTGTAGGACAGTCTGACATAAATACAGAAAACAGCTAGACTAATTGGGCTATTTCTCTCTATCTCTAAGAGAAATCACTGTTCTAAATACTACTTGCATACAGAGCAAAGCAAGTGCTGGTGAGTGGATGTTCTTACTGGATCCAAGACAAGATACAAACTACTCTTCTTTCTGAGGTAGCCCTTAAATTGATAATACACAGTACTGCTGAGTCATTTCAGATTACACAATTCTTGACACTTCTCTGATTTAGTTTCCCAGGCTCACAGAATTTAAAATTTCAACATTTCTTTTCTTAATCTGCACCTGCAGGAAGCCATAACAATGAAAGACATTTTACATGTAAAACCTAGTAATTATCCCTTGCCAAAACAATAGAAAGAATTATTTCTAGCCCAGACATCCTGTCTCTGAGCTTGAGATCAAACACAGTTACAAGTCTCTGTGTTTGCCCATAATAACTTACTTGGATAGAAGGAAGTTTCTCTGTTCACCTGTGAGAGAGGGGAGATTTGAGCAGCCTATCTGTCCCTGGAGGAGTGGTATCAGCCCAGAAATTAGTAGTTTATTGGCCATTTTGGGCTAATTTCTATCTATTTCATTTCCCTGCTATAAAAACCGCATTTGCCCGGTTTTCCGCACCAGGCAGCGTTAAATAGGGTGTAACTATTCCCGGCTCCACAAAGTCTCCTCTTCAATTTTTCCCTTGGAACTAGACAAACTTTCAACTTAAGCACACAAACCATTGATTTATCAGCCCGGCACTTTCTCAAAATGCATAGCAAGCACTTATAAACCCTAGCACTAGACCCCCTATACTGTACAGAAGGACAAGGCTCTCTATTCAACCTTACCAGTCAATCAGTAAAACAATTCACTGTACCCATCCAGGCATGTCCAAAGGGCAGTTTCAGGTGTACTCTCCAGTCCAACTGGTGAATCTGGGCATTATGAGGCAATGTTACAACTCCTCATGTACACAGACAGTCCTCTCCTCCTACCACCAAACACTAATACATGCGAGAGATGCAATTATATAGCCAAATTGGAGGTTAAGCTCTCTCAACCCAAGACTGGATCAGAGAGTCAGGAGGAGAAGAGAAATACTTGCATCACACCACCAGTCTCACATAGACCCATTAAACCAGCACCGGCAAAAGACACACATAAATATATGAAAACATACTCGGAGGCTCTAAATAAAAATCTGCAAAAGCAACACAGACCTCCAAAGCAGACATCCAAGCAAACTCCACCCCCCAGCACAAACCATGAAACACATACTTCACAAAACCAGTGTGCCATGCAATCACAACCCTTAAGGCAAAATAACATACCCAACACACTAGTAATAGGTGACTCAATAGTCAGGCACACTGACGTCCCACTCACTAGGCTGAACAAGGAGAAGGTTACTGTTAGCTGCCTGTCGGGTGCCAGGATCCACCACATAACACAAGCACTCAGGTCACTCCAGAACAAGTACAAATATGGCTCTGTCATTGTCCATGTTGGTGTGAATGACCTGAGCCATACCTCCCTGGACTACATGAAAAGAGACATGGAAGAGCTCTCTGATCACATAACCCAGGCCGGTATGACCCTGGCCCTGAGTAGCATCCTGCCCTCACCAAGAATGATACCACGGTATAAAGAAAAAATTATCAATTTCAACAATTGGCTAAGTTTCTGGTGTCATTCAAAGGGGATCCAATGTCTGTTGGTCTGGGATGACATGCTCGACAAGCCACATTGCTTCACTAGAAACGGCTTGCACCTGTCACCCTTAGGCTTTCGAATACTGGCCAATGCTCTTGCCACCCCCATAGTGCCTTTTTTAGGCAAGACTCAAAAGACAATCCCACCACTGTAAATAGCACAAGTAACAAAAAACTGAGGGTAATGCTATTTAATGCCAGAAGTCTAAACCTCAAAATGCACGCACTCGAGGCACTCCACAGTATGGAGATAATCGATATATGTGCAGTAACAGAAACCTGGTTTAAGGCTCCAGGGGGCACCCCAGCACTACCAGGCTACAATTCATACCATACATTTCAGCCACAGAACCCAGACCAAAATACAAAAGGCGGGGGCGTATCCATATTCATCAAGGATACCCACACCTCCAGGTTAGTGGCACAGCACGATGCTTCAGAGATCATCCACGTGAAACTAACAACAGGCAAAACTGCAATTCAAATTGTAGCTTTCTACAGATTACCCATCATGTCCCAGGACCCCCATTCCACGTTTCTGGAAACACTGGGAAACATAAAGGTCCTACCAAACACCCTAATATTGGGTGATTTCAATTACCCAAAAATTAACTGGGAGAACTACTAAAGTACTAACTCCCTTGCCCAACATTTCCTAGAATTTATCAACTCAAATGCCCTGGATCAACTGGTCAACACTCCCACCAGAGGCGACGGCATATTGGACCTGATCATCACCAACATGGGTGACCGGTGTTCCACAATGGAGGTCAACCCCTCGCTGGTTAAATCTGATCATAAACAAGTCACTCTGGATATCCACATTCCGCCCCCACCCCCGGTCAAGGAAACCACCATGAAAAACTTTTCAGAAGCAAACTTCATGTTACTTAAGACCAAGGTGGAAAGTTTCAAAGCCCCCATGTTAAAGGATAATGCTGTCCAAACTGCAAAATCCTTTACTAGTGCATTCTACGGGCACCTACAAGAATGCATGGATCGTTCTATCCCAAGCAAAACCAAGACTCACTCCTCCAAGAAAAGGAAACCAGTCTGGTGGACCCCTGCCATAAACAAGCTATACAACAGAAGGAGGAAACTAGTACAGAAAAGAGTAAAATCCCAGAAGGGAAGACATCCCTGATCAGTATCAGCAAGAAACTATGATCCCTCATAAAATCATCCAAGGCTAGCTTTGAAAGAAAAATTGCCAAGGACTCCAAAGATAACCACAAGGCATTCTTTAGCTATGTCAGTAATCTAAGTGGCAAAGCTCAGATCTGCTTGAAGTTAGTGCAGAATGGCACAAAATACACTGAACCGACTGATATCATCAACATCCTGGCAGACAGGTTCAGTGCAAACTTCATCCCCCTCTCACTCCCAAAAGGGCCCATAACTATACCAGAAGAATGTAGAGACCCTGAAATCACAGACACTCAGGTTAAAAGAGCCCTCTCCAAAAACACAGCATCAATAGGACTGGACGGTGTCCCAGGCTGTGTCCTACATGAGCTCAAAAACAAACTAACCCCTCACCTAAACACACTGTTCAAACTCAGTCTCTCCAAAGGCTACGTACACACAAAGTGGCACACAGCAACGGTTATTCCACTCCACAAAGGTGGAGCCACAACAGACCCCAGGAACTATCACCCTATAAGCCTGACTAGCTCAGTCTGCAAGGCTATGGAGCGCATCATCATGGAACTCATTAACAGAGACATTGGGAACCTCCAAACACTGGACCCTGCCCAGTTCAGCTTTGTTAAGTGAAGATCATGCCTCCTAAACCTGGTGGACTTCTTTGAGACAGTTACCAAGGCTATAGATGAAAGGTGGCATACACAGCCTACCTAGACCTTACAAAGGCCTTCAGCACCATTCCTCATTCTGGTATTATAGACAAGCTCACCAGCCTGAACATAAAACCCTGTATCACAAGATGGGTTGCCAACTGGATCACGGACCCACATGGTGAGAGTTGCGGGAGCTAGGTCCAACTCTAAACCAGTTACAAGTGCCATTCTCTAGGGCTCAGTCCTAGGACCCCTCCTGTTCAGCATATACTTCTCAGAGGTACAGGCAAGCACAGGAAGACTATGACTGACCAAGTTCGCAAACGACTACAAACTAGGGGCTATAATTGACTCTCCGGCTGACACAGACATCCTCCAAAGGGTCTTACTGAGATGGATACCTGGTGTCAAAATCATGGCCTCAAGCTAAATGCTAAAAAGTGCACAGTCATCCCCTTTAGCAAAAACAAAGTACCCACAAACTACCACGTAGGTGGTAGTCCCCTAAATACGGAAGAAGTAATAAGGGATCTGGGAACCAAAGTAGATAGTAATCGCTCCTTTGATAATCACATTGCCAAAGTGGTTAGAAAATCCTTCTATGTGGCCCACCTAATTACAAAAGGGTTTACATCCAGATCAAAAGAGGTCACTGTGCCCCTCTACTCATCACTCATCAGACCCATCATAGAGTACAACGCCCCATTTGGGATGTACCTTACAAGACACCTGCAACAGCTAGAAAGACCACAGAAGTACCTCACCAAGAGGATCACTGGCCTCAAACAGATGCCCTATGCAGCTCGACTGAAGGAACGCCAGCTGTACTCTGTTGCATACCGCCTACTCAGAGGTGATCTCTGCCTGAAGTACAAGGACATGTCCAACCCAGAATTGATGGACATGCTCCACCTAAAGAAAACCATATCCCCTCGAGCCACACTCTCTAGGGATCTAAACCTCACCACAACAATAAATAGGACATGCTGGAGGGATAGATTCCTGTCCCAGAGACTTCCCATGCTTTGGAACAAGATTCCAATCTACATTAGGCAGAGTTCCTCACTAACATTCTTCAGGAGAAACCTTGACGAATGGATGGGAAACAGAAAGTTTACCCCGGGGATCATTTCAGTGGCTCTGCTGGACAGAGACACAGGGAACTAATCTAAGGGAGGCGGCGAAAGCCAACACATTCTGGCCAGGCTTATAAATGCCTTCGGGCAGATAGCTTAGTACCTACCTATGAACCTATAAAATTCTTTGCTCATTGGCTTTCTTCCAGCAAGGTGTACTGTGGTTACATTTTTAAAGTTCAGCATATAACAGTTTTCTTACATTTGCAAAAACAAGCATGTGGATCATATTAAAATTTACAATGACATAGAATTATTCAAAAAATTCTGTCTAGCTAGGCTGGCAGCCTTCACAGCTTGTATCCATCCTTTGTATTATTACAGAATATGCCCAGATGCATTACAGTCAAGAAAAAAAATACTTTCTTTAATATCAGTAGCATAAAAAACAGTCCCTGATGAGATGCCCCAACTGACATTTAAAATAACATTGCATAAAATACAGTGCTACTTTACAATATAACATACAATTTGCTTCAAAACCTTTATTTTACTAAGAACAACATTTTTATTGTGTACAGTTACATCTTCAATTCCTTCACTGTCCTTTTAAAAATTGATGACAAAGAGGGAATTATGCTTTACAATCCTCCTACCACTTTAACAGTCAAAACTGCCACTCTTTTAGCCACTTCTTCTTATAAAAGCACAGTCACCGTTCTAATATCCAAATTGAATCTTATGGAAATTAAACTTTAGAATTCTTGCATTTATTTCCTACTTTCACATTATTACTGGGTTTTATTCCTCATTATCTTGACCACCCACATTATTGCTAATTTTTTCCCTCTTCACCTTGACCACCCAACAGCAGTCTCTGGTTGACGTCCAATGTATTCTTGACTTTTCTAGTTAACTGCTTGGCTTTTTTCTGCTTCTATCATATTCCTTTGGAACAACGGAAAAGGAAATGTTTCACTGGCAAGGTCCCTCTCTCTATGGGCATTGCTGTCATCAGAAGAATAAAAAGCAGAGTTCCCCTTAGCTTGCTGGATCCCCCTTTGCTGGGTAAACATTTTTTATTTCCTCCTTAGTCTGTTCTGCATTTAAAGTGCCTTTGATCCTCCAGAAAAAAATATTTTAAAAACATACGGATATAGCAACTTGAATCTCACACCTGCTTCTCAATATCCCCTGACTGTAAGGATAAACACTTCTCTTCTGCCTGGTGTACAGTGAATAATTATTTTCCACAAACATAATGGTGTCCTCAATTGTTAGTAATTTCTCTTCTACCACAATTTTGCCAGGACCAGCTGTTTCTTCTGGTATGATTGCATCTTTACTAGAGTTGGTCTTGGCTCCTTTCTTATGGCTAAATTTGGAGCCTACACACAATGTGGCCTTTCAATTAAATCTTGCTGTGGAATACCAGTGCAGTTTCTTATTTGTACTTTCATGAAATAAATGCATTCAGTTCCTTCTAGTATCTCTGGTGTAGCAGAAAATCTTAGGATCTGATGTTGTCCTTCTTTGGATCTGACTCAACAAGATACTCCGGACTTTGGATCCAGCTCTCATGTTTCGTCCTCTACCCATAATGCCCTATTCCACCCCCATTACCTCAGATTTCAATTTCCGGCATCTTGAACAGACACTGGTTCCACTCTCGAGCTTTAAAAGTGGCATTTTGTGAGTGATTCAACCTTTATTTTAACCTTATCTTAAAGTTTAGCTATCATGTCTCTAAGTTATTTTCACAGGCCATTAGGGGATTTAAAATTTTTTGTACTAGTATTACTTTCCTGCTATTCTTTTGAATAGTAAATCTTCTGTACCATTGCTGGTATTTTTTTTCTCTGCTTACCCTTTTTGCTAACATGGTATCTCTTTAATCTACCATTGCTGATAGTTAAAGTCTTTATCCTGAGTTTTTGCTCTGTTTAAAAAAAGTCTCCTTTTGATTTTGTTTTTCTTCCTCTACTTTCTCATTAACCATGTCAGATAAATCAAAGAGATGCAAGAAAAGCACTTCTTGTGGGCATAAAATCCCTAATTGGGATGCCTGCAAGGAGTGTGTGTACTGCCTTGGATCTGGGCACTTGGACACTACATGTTCAGTATGTTCTTGCTTCAACCCAAGGGCCTTGGCAGATAGGTGAAACAAATTGATTTTGAAGGGTCTACTACCACCTACAACTTCTTCTGGGGCTCAAAACTCACCAAGTCTAGTAAGTTGGCTCCATTGAAGCATAAGAAATGCTTCTCACCAAAGTCCCCAAGGTTTCCATTAGACCCAACATCTAAGACTAGGAAAAATTTTGGATCTAACATTGTCAGATCCAAAGACCTGATCCTTGGATCCAAAGGCTTTGGATCCTATCATAATTTGGGTAAGTCTTATAACAACATCCTCGGATCCTAGGTCCTCAGATCCGAAGCTTGGCATTTCTCACAGGAGTCTTACTCCAGAATTTGTCATAAAACCCATATTGCCCACCTTGTCTTCTCCATTGTTTCAGACTCCAAAGAAATATTCCAGGCCACCATCCACAACTTCCTCTAGGTCCTCCAAAAGTTTATCAGAAGCAAATGTGGATAGGATGATGCAGAAATTTCTCAAAGCTCAGATCCAAACGGTGGTCTTACCAGCTCCATCCCCTGTCAGATTTGTAAGTCTTTCTATGACTCCCAAGAACATTTTCTCTCATTCTCACATCTGTCCAGTGTTTTCAGAGTCTCAAGATCTGAAATCCCCGAGAGGTCCGCGGTTGGATCCAAGGAAAGTATCTTCTGCTCCAACTATATCCTTGACTAGTTCTGCACTTTTACCCTCAGATCAGACTGGGTCCTGGAGCCAAAATGTCAGCGTCAGATCCAAGGGGCCAGGTTCAACTCAGATGTTGTTGGATGCATCCTTTCCCCTGGGAGTCTCAGCCATGGACAGTGTGGTTCTGGTTCCATCCTTGAGGCATGGATCCAAAAGTGATCAAGACCTAGCTTCATTCAGAGTTTCAGCTCTGAGAGGGTTGGTTGAAGCTTCTCCATGTCTGTCAGCCTTTGAGGTGGTGGAAAGGGCTTTTTCTCAATCCAGAGAACCACTTTCTCATTTTTCAGATCCTA
Organism: Protopterus annectens; assembly: GCF_019279795.1. Classification (NCBI taxonomy): domain Eukaryota; kingdom Metazoa; phylum Chordata; order Ceratodontiformes; family Protopteridae; genus Protopterus; species Protopterus annectens. Next base: position 169,503,546 of record NC_056726.1, read on the forward strand.
GCACATTTCCCTCAATGGTTCTGAGCTGTGAGTCGACCATACCTACTCCACAGGGACAGCCAGTTTCAATAAGCATCCAATTTGTTCCAGTAGAGGAACTTCCACTCTCTTGCAATGCCTCTCCTGAACATCCCACAGAGGAGATCCATCTGAAGATAACGTGCAAGAGGAGGCAAATAGACTACCTGATGGAGTGTCTCACATTGGATAATGATTTTGGTGAAGGAAAAGGGTCCCCATGTCACCACCAGATGATATCTCCTTCGGACACATTTTAGAGATCCTCAAACAAAAAGATGGCTGGTCTTCCTAAACCCCTCTCCTGAAGAATCAGTAGTTCTGGAAGCTTTTGTTTCTGGCACATCTATGTTTTGGGTCTCCCCCCCCCCCCACCGGGGAGACAAACTTATTGATGTAGTCTCCCACCAGGCTTGGAAGGAAGCGGCTACTGTCAAACCAATCCTGAAGAGACCTGACAAGTTCTTAGCCCCTCCGAAGGACAGACCCCACTAGAGCAAAGGAGTCCCCTTGGTGCTATGGTGGTGACAGCAGCTGCCAAGAAAGAGCTAGCAGAGCAGAGCTCTTCTGCTCATCCACCAAACAGGAAGTCTAGGGCACTGGACAGATTTGGAAAGCAAGGCTTTGCCTCAGCAACCTTTGCACATAGGTCTCTTAATTACCAGGCACACTTTATGAGGCTTCAGAAAGATTTGACCAAAGTGCTTTCAGATTCTCTCTCTCTCTGTCAAAGCCCATGTCTGCAGAGGACTTCAAAAGAGCATCCTTGCAGCTGGCCATTCTTCTCTCTATTTCAAACACTTCAGTGAAGTTGATATCTCCTTCAGATGAAGGCACCTCATGAGCAGCAGGTTCAGGCATTGCTTTTAGGACACATGCCTGGATGAGGCTAGATGACTTTGCAGATCCCTTTAAGATGTCTTTTGTCAATGCCCCATTCAGTGCCACATCCTTATTTGGGCCTTCAGGTAAAGGGATGCTTACCCACAGCAAGCAAGATGGAAAGGCCCTGACTGCCATAGGAATCAAGTTCTCTACCCCTCAATGGACCTTTTCCAGGAATCAGAGAGGTGGTAATAAAATTTGGTTCTAAAAATCTCAGGGACCTTTCCAAGACCTGCACAGAGACAATTTTCTCCAGAAGCAGAGAAGGAAATTTTAATGGGAGATGTTGTCCCAGAGACAGAGAGATTCTTTTCTAGACAGACCCTTTCAGTATTCCTGAAGCACTTCCCGACTGTTCAAGTCTGGAGGCAGTCAGGGAAGACTTTCCCTGCACCCCGAACCATGGGCAAATATAACATGGATACTAAAAGTCATATCCAGAGGTTACTTCATTCCATTTTTTTCCAAACCCCTATTTACAAGAAGAAAAAAACTTCAAGACATTCAATCCAATCAGAAGAAGGGCGCAGCACTAGATTTTCAAAAGCTGCTTGAAAAAAGAGTCATCCAAGAGGTCCCACCAAACCAAATAGGATTCAGAACTTGCGCTTTCTATTGTCCAAAAAAAAACAGGGAACCTAAGACCAATTTTGAATCTGAGCAATTTGAATTACTATGTCAAGAACTCAAAGTTCCGAATGGTCATGGTACATACCATCCTTCCTTTTCTTCACAAGGATGATTGGATATGCTCGATAGATCTTTAGGATGTGTACTATCACATCAAAATAGACAGGCACTGAAGAGGACATTTACACTTTTAGCTGGGAGCCAGTCACTACCAATTCAGAGCCCTGCCCTTTGGACTCACCACAGCCCCTAGGGTGTTTACCAAATGTATGGCAGTGGTGTCCGCTCATCTGAGACTCAAGGGATTCCAAGTGTTTCCATATCTGGATGACTTGCTCCTCACCGCCTCCTCCAGACATCTTCTCCTACAGTCAACGGACTATATGCTCTAGATTTGCCGTCACTAGGGATGACAATAAACTATGCCAAGTCAAATCCAACACCAGCCCAGAGCATGTATTTCATTGTCACACTTCTGGACACAATGCAAGTAGCTTCACTAACATCCCATCGCATATTCACAGTCAGGAATCAAGTTCATCGACTTATTTCTCACCCATCTCCTCCAGCAAGAGTAGTTCTTCAGGCATTAGAATCCATGGCAGCAGCCATTGTATTACTTCTCTTGGCATGCTTCTTTAGGCAAATCCTTCAATGGACTCTAGCTGTTCAGTGGTCCATTCTGTGCCAACCCTATCCTTTCCAGTCAGGCTAACTCCAATTTGCAGATGGCACATGGACTGGTGGACACAGTTGGGTGACATTCGTGTAGGGCATCCTTTCAGTTTGCCAACTCCATTGGCCACAGTAACCACGGATGCTTCTCAGCTGGGGTGGGAGGCATTTTTAGGAAGGACGGCCCAAGACATGTGGTCCCTTCAAAAAGACCAATCCACATATCAATGTACTAGAGATGAGAGTTGTCCTTCTTGCATTGCAGGCTTTTCAAGATGCTCCTTCTGTGGACTATTGCAGTTCAGACCAACAAAATGTCTGTGGTCTAGTACATCAACAAACAAGGAGGAACACAAGCTTACCCCCTCTGCAGAGATGCCATGAGAGTGTGGGAATGGGAGAGTTCATCAAACCGCTTTCTAGTTAAAATGCACATCCTGGGGAAAACCAACTTGTTAGCAAACAACCTAAGCAGATTCATCCTGATACCTCATGAGTAGTCTCTCAACCAGTGGTGGAAAGGATCGTCCATCATTGGGGCCAAACTTGCTGCAGCTTCTTTGCATCTACCCACAAGTGCAACAGGTACTTCGCTCATAATCCCCCCTCAGGGAGTCTCCATGAGATGCTGTAGTCCATGCTTGGCCCCCTGGTCTCCTTTATGCTAATCCTCCTCTACCCTTGATTCCCAAATTTTTGCAGAAGGCAAGTTGGCTGAAGAGCTCAGTCATCCTCATTGCTCCCTTCTGTCTTTGACAGGTATGGTTCCCCTTCCTATGATCTCACCTTTGTTATCCTCCATGATTACTGGAGCCATCTCTGGATCTCCTGTCTCACCCATAAGGAATCCAACATCCCAGTATCCAGGTCCTCAAATTAACTGGATGGTTTCTCCACTTCCACTAATAGTTAGACAGCCCAGGCTTTCTGCTGCCATACTTACTGTTATCTTGGCTTCACAAAAAGAGTCTACTAAGAAAGTCTACAAGAGCAGGTTGGAAAGATTTTCCCTTTGGGCATTAAACAATGAGCATGACCCTTTCTATGCTCCAGTTTCTGCAGTACTTTAGTTTTTAGCTACACTTTTCAAAGAAGGGGGTAGTTTCTTGACCATTAAACTACAATTCACAGCTATTTTTAATTTCCACACAGGAGACAGAAATTATTCCTTGGCTTCATCCAATTTATGCAAAACATTCCTAAAGGGTAGTTTTCTTCTTAGACCACCTATAAAGGACCCTTCACCTCCTTGGGATCTCACAGTTGTACTGCATGGTCTAACACAGAAACCCTTTGAACCTTCAACTAAGGATTACCTTATGGACAAATCATTCTTTTCTTCCCAAAGTGGACTCTGAAAATAACATCAATCAATCTATTCACTTACCGGTTTTCTTTCCAAATTTTCAAATATAGGAGAGTACATGTTTCATCTTCTTGATATAGGATTGCCAGTATCTAAGACCACTTTAGCAAAATGGATTACAGACTGTTTTTCTTGAATTTATTTTCAAAAAGGCATTGCCTTACCCAAACCTCCTAAGGCTCATTCAAACAGATCCATGGCCGTTTTGTCTGCTATTTGGTCTAGAACATCTGTTGATGGGATTTGTGCAGCAACTACATGGTTCAGTGCTCATACTTTTATTATTCATTACAAATTGGATATTATATCTAGAAATAGAGCTGCCTTTGGTTCGGTGGTTCTCCAGAATATCCTTCCATGGTGCCCACCCAAGATCAGTTTAGCTGGAGACTCTGTCCCATGGGTTAAGAAAGAATGAAAAGGACAACATCAGATTTAAAAGTTATATACTCACCATAACTAGGCATCTGTGTTGTCCATTTTCATTATTCCTCAACTTCTCTCTCATCCATCCCCCATTCTTCTATTTCTGGAGAGACCTATAGGACTACCTGTTGGAACCTACACTTCTGGGTTTGAGCCCTTCCTTTATCTATCTCCTTTTCCTATCTTTGTCTAGCTTTAGGGCTATGGCAACAAACTTGATCGGAGGTAATGTGGATGGAATAGGGCATTATGGGTAGAGGAAGAACTCAAGAACTGGATCCGAAGTCTGGCATATGCAGCCGAGCAAGTTATATCTGAGGATTGGATCTGAACTCATGAATTGAGGAAGAATATGGACAACAAAGATGCTAGTTATGGTGAATATATAACTTTAAATTGTCTTTGTGTGTTCTGTCTTCTGACTATACTATTTTTGAAACAGCTCTTCTGAAGTATCCTCATAGTCATTCAGTCTTTCCTTCATGTCAACTTCTGATTTCTGGAGTTTAATCAACTCATCTCAATAGCTACTTAAAACCCCTTCTATTCCTTTGTCATTTGACTTTATATATTTTCACCAGTTTCTTGCTTATTTTTAACAACTTTAAATGCATTTTTCTGCTGTAAATCTCCTGTACCAAAGCTGAAACTTGAACTGCTTGTCCGCTGAACAGCTGCAAGACTCTTCCCCTCCAGAGAATTTTTTCTTCCTTTCTAGTTGTTTTTCTCCTACTTTCTCTAGATTTTTATTTCTTTGTTGACATCCAGGAAGTGTAGAGACTAACTAATTGAATTTTACCCATATTCTTAGCTTTTACTGCCTTTTTACTCCTCTTTTCTTTTTTCACATTGGGAGATTTCTAATTTACTTGATTTTCAGAATGCAGCTATCTTAGAATCCTTACTGCCAAAATATTCATTACACATACTGCTGCTGCTGCTACTAGTATTTAGCTTGCAGATTGCAGGTACCTACTGCTCAAGGCCATTATTGTTGTATTTGGTGCTACTTGTAGTACTGCTTGTGTTGCTTAAAGTCAGAATGTCTGTACTGCAAATGTATTACTTTCTTTTTTTGTAGTCATTACTTCATGTTTATTACGAATTTGAATACTACAAATTAACAGACTGTTAAGCATGCATGTTTATTAAGAATTTGGATGTCACAGATTAACAGACTGTTAAACAGATTGAAACATCTTAACTCAATAAAAAAATTTGCCAAAAAATTAGCAGTTAAGACTTATTGCAGGGAGGCAAAGTGGTGCAGCAGATGTTCAATATATAAATCACTGTTGCAGTAACCTAAATAATTTGTGTCGTATATACTGTAACCAACCAGATTTCAAAGCTTTTAATGCCTCCTCTCATGAGCTCTGTTAGGCACTCAAGAGTAGCTTCATATGAAGAGAGAACACAAATACCCATAGAGCTTTTTTTGTTGTCAAAAAGCACTCCTTTGATATGCCTCATGAAACTGTTGGTCAGCTAGTGATCATTAAATGCTGGGCAGAAAAGTCCCATGTTGGGAATAACCTAAATCTGTTTTTCTGAGGAAAGCTTTTTTTTTTTTTACAACTGAAATATTGTTAATTGCTAGGAAACTAATTGTTTTAGGACCAGTATTTCTTGGAGATTTTATGTGTAAATGCTTATGTGCATTTTATTCTGTAAAAAGTTCTATTTTCTTGACAGAATTTTTCCTCAGATGTTGTGTATTTTGGGCTTGATAATGTGCAAGTGGGGGACAGTCAGTGGTTTACATACCTCTGTACCACTTGCTCTCTACCTTACCTTTTACCAGGCTCCATTAGCCAATTTTGAGGTCTCATTCTCAGCTTACTCATGGAGTAACCACCTCTCTGTGGTTTTACTTTGCCTGTCTTCAAGAGGAAAATTGTCAGGGAGTCTTTGGGTGTAAGGCCAGCTCATATTTCACCTTGTCTGTTGGTTGATGACTCTGCTGGGGCCTCTTGTTGTTCTTCTGATGAATCATCTTTTTCCCTGATCCTGTCGGTGTTGTACCTATAGCCATTAAAGACCAGGGAAAATCATGTCCTCTGTAGCTGTAGACATGCCTTGTGGGCTAGAGAGAAATGCTCTTGTTGGTGTCAGGAAGGAGCAAATGAAGGTTCTTCATTCATCCAGGATGGGGTACCTGAATCTGGGGTAAGTATGGCTACAAAAGGTGAGTCATTTTCCAGGGAGTTTACCAGGAAAAGTGAAGATTGTGAGAAAACCTTCTAGTCTCCTTTTTCCAACTCTGTGGGCAAGGAATATTCACTAAGATTTGCTAAGTAGCTCATCAGTGCTTTTTTTCTTGCCCTCTACTTCTCTTTCTGACTTTGATTTTCATTCAGAAGAGCAGGCATTGAAGGGGGCTAGTAGTACCTCTGGAATTTCTTCTCAATCTGAATGTTCTTATTTTGGGGAAAGTATGGTTTCAGATTTCCCTTCTGAAGACGTATCTTTTTCTTTCTTTTTTATTTTTTTTATTAAAATTTAAACAAGTAATAACATTTAGTTTAAAAAGAAACATATGACTAAAAAAAGAGAAAAAATAAATCAATTTCAATAACACAACAAACTGTTTACAAGAGTGTCTACTAAACAGCAAACATTCTAAAAGTTTTCAATAGTTAATTTTTTATGAAAAATCAGCAATTATTTATTTAGCAGTTCTTTAAGATTTTTTCCACCTCTTGTTGAAATAAGTGATTCTGGTAGTCCTTGACTTGATGGTAATAAGTTCCAGTTGGCAAACACCAGTTGCAGTGTTCAAGAATTCATTAAAAGAGGGTGTAGATTCATTTTTCCAATTTCTGGTTATAACTTTTCTTGCAGTTGTTAGAATGCATCATAAAAGTGGGTATTTCAGTCTCGTGGCACAGTCAGGTATTGGGGTATTAAATAAAATTAGTGATTTGGTTAATAAAAAAATGTCAGTAAATAGAGCCTGTCAAAATATTAATTTCATTCCAATATGGTTTAAGGACAACACAAAGAACATATGTTGCCAGTCTGCTTTAGTCTCTAATTTATATCTTCAACAAACCATCTTACTTTTGAATACTCTCCATTTAAGTGAGGAGGTTGTTTGTTTTGATGATAATAAAATTGTTGTTATTCTCATTAGGAAAATTATTATTGATAAGTTTAAAATAATTCCAGTAGCTATCTTTATTATATTCAATTTCCTTTTTGACCACTTTATATATTTTAGATAAAATATATTTTCCAGATATTCTCTTTCCCATCAGAAGAAATAAAAGACCAATTAATCTAGAAATAGAGTATATTACCATTGGTTGCATTAATTTAATTTTGTGTTTAACAAATTGTCTACAGTTTTGCACATGCAACCACATGTCTTTATTCAGATGAAATGTGTTAATTATATATTCAACAGAGTACTGGTTTTCTTTATCAATTAACTGAGACCAATATATCAGATTATTCTCTTTAAAAGCAATCATTTCTGGTAAAGCTATTGGAAAGATGAGAAAAATCCATGCTTTATACATTGGATTTCTGTAAATAAAATGTCTCATGGTATTCATTGTGATAGAGATATAGGAAAGACTGATTATTTGCTTATAATTATTTAAAAATATTCTTTTAGTAGCCAGAGTAAGGAGTTGTTTGAGATTAAATAATAATTTGAATGTTTAAGACAATTAGATTTTGACCAAACATTTCCCTGAAACTCATTCCATTTAGCGGCATAGCAATTATTTTACCAAAGGGATATTGTCTTAATGATTGATGATAGAGAATATAATTATGAGTCTGATAAACTAATACCACCAACAGACCAGTCAATAGTATAGTACTTTAAAGCTGTTCTGAGTTTATTGGGGAACCATAAAAATTTTTAAATTAAAGAATTAAACTCTTTTTATACAATTTCCAGGTGGAGGTGGAGACAACGATTGTATAATGTATAGGATTTTTGGTAAAATTATAATTTTGATTATGGAAAGTCTCTTGTCCATTGCAAAAAAGAATTTGCTCCATTTATGTACAAGATTGTTTATAGACGTTAAATTATTATAATTGATGGTTATTATATTATTGATGTTAGTTTTAATTATCTCTAAATGCTATATCTTTTTTCTTGGACTGTATATTTGGTAAATCTTTTATCTATGTTATTAGAGTTGAAGTTTATACGTAAAATTTTTGTTTTGTTTTCATTAAAACTATGGCCAGATTTCTTCTGAAATAATTCAGTTGCATTAAAAATAGCTAAAAGTGAATTGTTACACTCATTCAAGCTCAAAAGAATATCATCCACAAACAATTGCATTTTAGAAGTTAAATTCTTACCTATCTGAATACCTGTAATATTTGGAATTGGTCTTATAAAATTAGCAAATGGCTCTGTAATTGCAGTAAAGAGCAGCGGAGAAAGTGGACATCCTTGTTTGGTTCTTTTAGAAACCTTAATTGACTCTGAAGTATATGGGCCTATTATGACATAAGCATAAGAATTATCACAGAGAAGATTAATAAGATGTATGAAATTACATGAGAAATTGCTTCCTTCCAGAACTAATGAGAGATATTTCCAATTGACAGAATCAAAAGCACTATCTATATCCAAACTTATTAGTGTTAAATTGCCACTTGTTCTAGTTGTATAATAATTATTTTTAATATTTTTTGATGTTGTCATATGAATTCCTGTTTAAAATAAAATGAAGTTGGTCAGCATTGATCATAGATGGAAGAAACTGCTTTAATCTAGTGGCATGGATAGCCATAAATAATTTATAATCCATATTTAATAATGAGGTTGGTCTGTAAGAAGAAAATCTTACACAATGTTTATCATTTTTAAGTTTGGAGAAATAAGGGTATACTTCAGGATGGAGGAACATTTGCTAATTCTTTAATGCCTAAAGAAACTTTAAGTAATATAATTGAGGCTTTTTTTTGGCATTAGTTTATAACATTCAGGAATAATGCCACCATTACAAGGGGCCTTATTGGGTTTCAATTTATTAATTTGAGCTTTTAATTCAGAAAGTGAAACAGACCTATCTGTAATTTTCATCTTATCTTCAGTTTTTTTTTGGTATAATTTCTAATGAACTTTTTAATTTCCTCTTTGGATTATATTTATTTGTTTTATTAAAATGATTTCTAAATTCTGTCAGGATGTCTTCTGTTTCAGTAACATTCTTCCTACTCTTAGAGAAATATATATCCTTAATGTCATTACATTTATTGAATATTTTTGTTCTAATAGCCATCTTATGTATAGATTTAGGATTAGCAGAAAAGTTAACTATTTTAATCCTTTCCAAATTAATCATAGTTTTATGATTTAGAATTTCTAAATATTTACTATTTAATTTATTGATTTCTTTTGTAATATTTATATTTTGTTTTTTGATTATCTAATTTAAACTTGTCATTTTTCTTGTAACTCAATCAATTCTTTATTCCATTGTTTCTCTTTAAAGCATAACAGGCTCCATATACATATGATTTTAAAGCATCCCATAAATAAATCTCAATAATATCTTTATAACTGATTTCAATAAAGGTCTGAATTTCTTTTATAAAAATGTTTAAAATCCTTTAAATTGGTTATATATACAAGTATATTTTTAATTGAAATATCATTGTTATTTTTTAAAATCAAATCAACATTTATGGCATTGTGGTCTGAAAGTAGACAGGATACTACTTTAACCTTATCTAAACTATTTATTAAATCTTTAGAGACATAAACACTATCAATTCTGGCTTGAGTTCTGTGCCTATATGAGAAAAGGGTGAAAAAAAGTGAATTTGAGTCTAAGAATTCATGTATATCCTTAATATGAATTAGATCTATAAAATGTCTTACTTCCTTAGCCGGGGAAGATATTCTTCTCTTTCTAGTGGTATTAGTATCATCATCCTTTAGTATATAATTAAAGTCTCCTGCCAATATAATACTACCTTTTGAGATTTGAACAGTTTGGTCCAGATGATGATTAACAGTCCTCACTCCTATTCCAGGGATTTAATATAAATTAATAAAGGTATATAGTTTTTTATTAATTTATAATGTTACTAAGCAAAGCTTAGAGAAACTTACCAGCTTAAATGTAAACCCATATGTCACAAGATGGGTTGCAAACTGGCTAAAGGACAGAACCCACAGGGTTAGAGTTGCTGGCGCCATGTTAGACTCCAAGCCGGTCACAAGTGGTGTCCCACAGGGCTCAGTCCTTGGCCCCCTGTTGTTTGGCATCTACTTCTCAGAAGTACAGGCAAACATAGGAGGACTATGGCTGACAAAGTTTGCAGATGACTGCAAACTGGGCGCCATAGTGAAAAGTACATCGGACACAGATATCCTTCAGAGGGATCTCACGGAAACTGATAACTGGTGCCAGAGCCATGGCCTGAAGTTAAATGCCAAAAAATGTATAGTCATACCCTTCGGGAAAAACAAGGTAACCCCAAGCTACCATATAGGTGGCAATCCATTAAGCACAGAAGAGGTTATCAGGGACATGGGGACCCAGGTTGACAGTGGCCTTTCTTTTGACACTCACATTGCTAAAGTGGTTAGAAAGACCTTCTACATTGCCCACCTGATCATGAAGGGATTCACATCCAGATCAAGTGAGGTCATTGTTCCCCTGTACTCTTCACTTATCAGACCAATGATCGAGTACAATGCCCCATTCGGGATGTATCTCACCCGACACCTGCAGCAATTGGAGAGACCCCAAAAGTTCCTCACCAAAAGGATAAAGGGACTCCAAAATCTGTCATATGCTGCCAGACTGAAGAAACTCCAGCTCTATTCAGTCGCATACCGCCTGCTCAGAGGTGACCTGTGCCTGACATACAAGGCCATGTCCAACCTGGAATTAATGGACATGCTCCACCTCAAAAAATCCAAATCTACCAGATCCACTAGAGCAAGTGACTTAAACCTTAGCACGGATATAAATAGGACATGCTGGAGGGATAGATTTGTCACCCAGAGACTCCCTATGCTGTGGAATAAAATCCCAGTCCATGTGAGGCAGAGCACCTCGCTGGCTCTGTTCAAGAGAAATCTTGACCGGTGGATGGGAGATCGTAGGTTTACCCTGGGAATCATCTCTGTGTCACTGCTGGACAGAGGCACAACAAACTAATGGGCACAGTATTTTTTAACATAAGGGGTGGCGTAAGCCACAAAACTCTGGGCTAGGCTTATAAATGCCTTAGGGCAGATAGCCTAGTATAAACCTATGAACCTATGAACCTATACCTTTATAAGGTTCCCTATTACAAGAGTGAAAGTCCGTTTAAGTGACTCCATAGACATCGACATACATTGTGCGAGCTGGCATTACAGTGAACGTCCAAAACCGCGAATTTGAAAATGTTGAATTACCATGGTTGGCCCGTCTGTGGTATAGCTCCATAAGGTAAGTGTGCGATAGTTACGGACCTTAGGGTTAGGGTGCGGGTTAAGGTAAGTGCATAGATAGTTAATGTATGTAAGATTTAGTGTAGGGTTAGGAATAAGGTTTTGGTAAATGTATGTATGTGGATTATTTATTTTGTTTGTTTATATTTTCGTAGGGGAAGTGTGCGGTAGTTACGGACCTTAGGGTTAGGGAGGGGTTAAGGATAGTGCATAGATAGTTGTGTATGTGGGGTTTAGTGTTGGGTTAGAAGTAGGGTTTTGGTGCTTTACTTTATGGTTAGAAGTAGGGTTTGGTTAGTGTATGTATGTATGTGGTTTATTTATTTTGTTTGGGTAGGTATATGTAGCAGGTGGTGGGGTTGGCCGACTATGACAGTTCAAGATTTAAAATTTCGCAGTTTAGTGCGTTCGGTATTATCGCGGTTCGTGCAATTTATGTCAGTGTTTTGGTATTTGCTCAAAAGGAGTTTCGCTCTGATAATATAGACCCTCTTTATAACCTTTATATGAGCTAATAATCTTGGGTGTAGGTAAAGAGTTTCTGAGTTTCTCCACAAAATGACCACCCCTCTTTTTTTCTGATTATAATGAGCGCTAGAGAGTACAGAGTAGGATTTGGCATTAAGTCTGTCTGTGTCTATCTATAGTAAATGTGCCTCCTGTAAAATTATAATCTGGGAATTTATTTAAGTTCCTTGTCTTGCAACCATTATTTAAACCAATACCATTTATGGAAATGCAGTTAGGATGTCACATATAATAAGTTTAACAGGTATACAAAACATTTTTTTCATATTTTCCAAATAATGGGTATACCCTTGAACCACTTTCCAATTCAGGAACTGCTTATGTAAAAAAACATATAATCAGTAAGAATTAAGTTATTAATGATATAAATATTAATAACAATAGTAGACACCCAAAAATATTTTCAAAAATATTAAACAGACTCTTATAAAACCCCTCATACCCCACATGGAGTTTAATGATTAGTTGAACTATCCAAACTTTCCTACCCATAAACAGTAATGAGACAACTTCTACTCTGCTATTTTTTAAATGATATTATCATTGCAAAAGTAAGAAAACATGATAATAATGAAATATTTTCACATATATATATATATATATATATATATATATATATATATATATATATTTTTTTTTTTTTTTAAATGTTAGTAAAATATATTATTTATGAGAGGAAAATATTATCTGTTTGATATTGTTATATCACAAAAATAAATCATTCCCCACAGGAACTCCACTAATAGTAAACATTTGAATAGTTTTACTTTATTTTATTTATTTTTTTATTTTACATTTGTTGACTGGGATAGTCCGACTGGATGCATGTCCATTTTCAGCGGAAGCCCGGAGAGAAAAGCTCCAAGGGTAAGCAGACACAGCATTACATAATACCAGCATTACATATTACAAACAGACTATTTAAAGAGATTACACAAGTAAGCAAGTTAAACAAGTTAAACAGGTTAGAGTTAATACCGAGCGTAAGTCAGGATTAAATTAAATTACACAGTAAACTGGTTAACAGATTTTTACACATTCTAGAGACAGTTAGCCAGGCTTGATACATTGACATAGCCAGTTAAGTGACAAATGATGTTTGAGTCTAGTTTTAAATTGACCTAAAGTGGAAAGTAATGTATTATCAGCTGGAATAGCTATAAAAACATTTAATTACTAACAGAGTATAGTTTACATACTCATAGAATCCAGACAGAGATTCTGTATCATGAAGACTAACTAATGCACCTATTAATCAGAATATATTATAATGAACAGACATAGTGACAGCTACATAAAAATGTTTGTAATAAGTAAAAAATGTCATATTTCAGAGCATTTCTGCAAATGTCAAAAACCTTTGCTTTTTTAATATAAACTGTCATACAGTAATGGAAATCCATCTAATTTCTCTAATAATTCCTACACACCTTAAGTATTTAAAGAAAGTAACTTAAAATATACTTTAAATTGCATAAACAAGTATCAATCAGAAGAACAGCAGAAAGTATAGAGAAACATTCTTCCAAAAACAAAGAAAGATGCAGTTAAATCTATATTGCACTACTCTACAATAAATTCAAATAAGTAAAAAAAAAGAAGAAGAAACAAGAAAGAGAGTTATATTTTTAAAGATTATCATATTACTGATTCAAGTTAAACTTAATAAGTCATTTTTTAGGAGAAAAGGAATATCATATTGTTTTGCTTTTAAGTTACTAGGCTGGGTATTATCACATATGTAGATACATGTAGGGAAAGACCTGCCCTTTTTATTCTGATTGACAACTAAAGTCAGCTAACATCTCATTACTCACTGCTGTTAGCATGTTAAACAGGAAATCTCAGCATGAAGGTTAAATGTACTGAAAGAAACAGCTGAAAAGAAAATCAACAGTCAGCTCCACCAAGGAAAGTTTGAGCACAAACATACAAGTTCTCACAACTCATCTCATTTTTTCAAACAAGCATGATCACAGAGCCTATCCATGATTTTCTCCCTCTTCCCTGATCCAACTTAATAGACAAAAGATAAAGTACATTTCAAAATCAACAGCCACAACATCACCACAAACCAACCCATAAAAGTTTACAATCAAAATCTTGAAAATCAGATGACCAACCTGCTCCTGTTTGAACATGGTAGGAGCGACAGTTATTCTGTTGATAGTCAAGTGAATGGCAGTTCATAAGATCGCCAGCAGGGCAGAGAAATGCAGCATGTCTTTACATAGCAATCGTCGATATTAAGATCGATAACTGACTGCTGCTTGTATGCATTGATCAACTGACCTCATTAATATGCATGAGGCGATGAAATGCATCGAGGATATCCACGTTCGCTGTTTTGAATTCCACAATTTTTATAGTAAACTACCCATAACTCATCATTGCAACCAAAACAAGACAAGAGAGACAATCAAGAATATGAAAAGGGGAAATAAATTGATGGTATAAAAATTCCCATAAGAAAAATGGCATTCAGAACAGGTACCATGGATCGCTGAGCATCTCAGAGCAAGCACCAATATCAAACACGTATTCAGGTCCAAATAAGAAACACATCACTAGATGCCCATTCATCCTCATTAGCAGTTCAGACATTAATATAAGAATAGAAAAGCAAATCTACAGTGGTAGGCTATAAGTTAAAGATAAATCCAAGAAATATCACTCCCCACAGGACTAACGCTACCTGTGCCAAACTCAGTCCAAGCACATAAACTAACATAAAAGGCACAATAGTGATGCAGGCAGTAAACACAGCACTAACCAAAATGCAGGAAACAAAGCTGAAAAAAACACTGCTTCATGAACTTTAAAATTCAGATTTATTGTGATACAAACAGGAGACGTGGTAAGTGCTTTCACCTGGATAGGCTTCTTCAGACCAAAAGAACCCCCCCTCTTGTACACCCTTATATGGCAAAAAAAGGCACCAAAAACAAATGAACCATTAAAGGCACAGTACAACTATCATGGTGCACAACATAAATAAAGTGCTTACTCTAAAATACATTAACCATAGTAAAATAAAAACACCTATACCACTAATAACACATGAATAGAGATGTATAAAAACAAAAAACTGCATACATTCAGACTAATTGCACAACATGAACAATAAATCCTCTCATAAAAATGCTCTCATAAAAATGCTGTCATAATATATGTAAAAAGCACAGTCATACATATCACTTCAATCTCCTGGACTTCAGGAAAGGTCTCAATTGTACTTTCTCATTCAGTCCAGGAAAAACATCTGCTCTAAGTCTAACAATCCATTTAGATTAAATACTCTCAGTTCTACCCCTCACATCCCCCCCACAAACTAGTGTGTGTAAGATCTAATACTTGAAAACGAAAAAGATGTGTGGAATCATTAGACAAGGCATGTTTGGACAGAGCATTGACAGTGGAATGAATCCTGATCTGGTAGAGATGTTCCCTTATTCTGTCCCTCAGCCTCCTGTTCGTCTTGCCTACATAAAACGCAGCACAGGCTCCACAGGAGGCCAAATAAACAACATGTGTAGATTCACAGTTTGCATGAACTCTAACTTCATGGTTAGTGCCATAGACAGGGTGATAGAAATGGACATCAGTGTC
Source organism: Protopterus annectens (assembly GCF_019279795.1). Classification (NCBI taxonomy): domain Eukaryota; kingdom Metazoa; phylum Chordata; order Ceratodontiformes; family Protopteridae; genus Protopterus; species Protopterus annectens. Next base: position 169,519,112 of record NC_056726.1, read on the forward strand.
TATGGAACAGCAATAGTTGCAACTACCACAGGGTACAGTATCAGCAACCCTATCACCTCCACCATCCATAACAGGATAACACAGCAATTTCTTTAAATTTGATCTATTCTTATAGAGAAAACCTGGGGCAGCACCCACAATCTCCCTCACGTTCGGGTCCAGCGTTAACACACCCCAGTGTGATCTAATCATGTCCTTCAACCTACCTACATCCTTAGTATAATACAAGGGCACTTTGAAACCATGATTTCTACTCCCTGCCAGAACACCCTTGGAGGGGCCATCATGGTCGACTACAGTCTCAGAGAAAAAGGGTGCAGCAGCTTGTTCCCTCAAATTAATGAGGTCTGCCAGTCCTCTCTCCATATCAGATGTCTGATATTCCCTGCTCTTAAACCTCTCACATAAATCCATAACATCTGCCTCAAAATCATCCTGACTGGGATTATACCGTGACGTCCTATATACCCGACCCCTCACAATATTACCAAAGATGTAACCTGGATGCATACTGCATCTGTGGAGATAGGAATTGCATTGACACTCCTTTCTATACACTCCTGTGTTCAATAGGCCTCTTTCCAACCTCTGAATGTAAACATCCAAAAAGGAAATCCAATTCTCAGAAACCTCATGGGTAAATTTCAGATATTGCGTTAAACCATTAACTCTCTCCAAGAAGAGAGATAACTCATCTTTCGTGCCCTTCCAAAGGAAAAACACATCATCTACAAAATGCCTATAAAACATCACGTTCCTCAAAAAATCACCTATAGCAAACAAGAACTTGGTCTCCCATGCAGCCATAAAGAGGTTGGCATAGCTATTGGCACAAGAAGTGCCTATAGCCATGCCATCCATCTGTAAATAGCACTGAGAGCCAAAACAGAAAATGTTGTTCTCTAACACAACTTCCAAAAACAAAGCCAACAGATCCACTGCATCACTATCTAATCCAGATTTGTCCTTCAAGTAATCAGACACCAACTGCACCCCATCTCTGTTTGGTATCACAGTGAATAGGGACTGAACATCCATCGTAACTAAGTAATATGGTAGACCAACAGGGACAGATTTCACAGACTCATACATATCCAACAGGAACTGTTTTGTGTCCCTTAAAATATAAACATTTGCGTCAACCACTGGGCGCAGGAACCTCTCCACATACAACGAAAATGGTTCCGTGATCCACCCCTGCCCACAACAATGGGCCTCATGGGTGGACACACACTGTCCTTATGGATCTTAGGAAGACCCTGTATCACTGGCAGGAGGGGATCACCAACAAACAAATATTCATACAACTCATTCGTAATGACATTTGTCTTAATCAAATCATCCAAAACCATCTGTATTCTATGGACATGTATATCCACCATCTTACGTTCCACCAGACTGTAAAACCTTCGGTCTGATAACATAGACCTCATTGCCTCATCATAGAACTCAGAATCCATAACTACCAGGGCACCCTCCTTGTCAGCAGGTCTAATGACAAGGGAGGGATCACTCCTCAGTTGTTGTAGGGCTCTCTACTGTGCATAAGTTAAATTGCCCTTTCATTTACTAGACTTACCCACTCTCTTTTCCATGTCATACAGATCATTCTCAACTAGTTTACTGAAGGCAGCTACTAGTGGTGGTACCATTGGCATGTACACACTAGGCTTCTTAAACGATTCCCCATCTAGCACATGCACTGTATCCTTAAACTCCAATCTAAGGCACAGATTCCTAATAAATAACTTAAACTGTACTAGGGTATCAACATAATTACTGTCACAACTAGGTATAAAAGTCAAACCCTTTGATAGTACCCCTAACTCACCTGACGTGAGTGGGCAGGAGGAAATGTTATGCACTAACATCTCCCATTTTTCTCCCACATTTTCTTGAGGTTTTGGTTCACCTGAGCATCTGCTGACAACTTCCTCTTCGTCCTGCCCCTGCTCATGGATTTCGATCTCCCCCCTCCCCTGTGAACTACAGTGATGGGGAAAGGGCAATTGATAATCGCAGCGCCAACATTGTCATGACTAGAACTATGTGCAGCATGCATGGTATGATGGGAATCCTTCCTCCTAACCATCGGTTCCAGATTCAGATTTATTTGAGCCACACACCCCAATGGGTCAGTACTAATGACAGATTGGCCCTCTGGGGGGGCAGCAGTAGAATCCACCCCCACCACAGTCGAACCCTTGAGCTCCAACTCAGCAGATACAACTGCATTAGAAAAAGCCCTAACAAGGACATTCAAACCCTGGGGCACATTACTCATAGAAAATACATTACTGGAGCCATCACTCATACTTGTATTAACAACAGTTACACTCTTAAGCATATTAACATCCACATTAGTATCATGAATTTGTCCTTTAGGTGCATCAGTCCATTGAGTAGAAACAGCGGCATTAGGTCCATGCACATTACTGTATGTCCTGGGCCAAGAGAAGACCTGGCCTAACCTAAAGTCATCTATGTCCCTCTTGAGTTTGTGCTGTTTTTGTGCCAGTAAGCGCTTCTCATATAACTGCACAGTATCCTGTGTAGAGTCAATAAGTCTATCAACAACATGAGCCAGAAAATGACAATATAGCTCCTTCTGTTGTTCTCTAATACTTTCTCTTAACTCAGATTCTTCCGGTAGGAAGAATTCATTCAAAATTGACATATACTTTAGGCTTACCTCTATGTTAGCCTGCTGCCACTTGTAGAGCAAGTCTGGGTATAAATTACCCGTGGTAGGCATCTTCAGTACTCTTAATCCCCTCTGTACAATTCTCCTTTTGATGCAAACTTCAAAATGCTGCCATTGGGTCTGTAGTCGTTTCAACTTCATAAAATCAGCCTCCATTCTCACAACTGTTGCTTGCAGCTCGACCCTATCAAATGGCTCAACAGAGATCACAACACCCTCCTCTCCGACTCCTTCAAACAACATCAAGGGATTCACAGTACTTGATACACATACAGAGAAATGATCAATGTTCGTAGGAATACCTCGTTCTGGTACATAAGGCAATTCCACTTGTTACTCAGCAACACCTGCCATGCTCCCAGGGGGTTGAAAACAGCAATACGTAAATATAAGTCCAAGAAATATCACTCCCCACAGGACTAATGCTACCTGTGTCAAACTCAGTCCAAGCACATAAACTAACATAAAAGGCACAGTAGCGATGCAGGCATTAAACACAGCACTAACCAAAATGCAGGAAACAAAGCTGAAAAAAACACTGCTTCATGAACTTTAAAATTCGGATTTATTGTGATACAAACAGGAGATGTGGTAAGCTCTTTCACCTGGATAGGCTTCTTCAGACCAAAAGTCCGTTAAGTAGAAACAGCGGCATTAGGTCCATGCACATTACTGTATGTTCTCAGCCAAGAGAAGACCTGGCCAAACCTAAAGTCATCTATGTCCCTCTTGAGTTTGTGCTGTTTTTGTGCCAGTAAGCGCTTCTCATATAACTGCACAGTATCCAATGTAGAGCCAATGGCACCATTGCTAGTAGCTGCCTTCAGTACGCTAGTTGAGAATGATCTGTATGACATGGAAAAGAGAGTGGGTAAGTCTAGTAAACGAAAGGGCAATTTAACTTATGCACAGAGGAGAGCCCTACAACAACTGAGGAGTGATCCCTCCCTTGTCATTAGACCTGCTGACAAGGGGGTGCACTGGTAGTTATGGATTCTGAGTTCTATGATGAGGCAATGAGGTCTATGTTATCAGACCAAAGGTTTTACAGTTTGGTGGAACGTAAGATAGTGGATATACAAGTCCATAGAATACAGATGGTTTTGGATTATTTGATTAAAACAAATGTTATTATGAATGAGTTGTATGAATATTTGTTTGTTGGTGATCCCCTCCTGCCAGTGATACAGGGTCTTCCTAAGATCCATAAGGACAGTGTGTGTCCACCCATGAGGCCCATTGTTGCGGGCAGAGGGTGAATCACGGAACCATTGTCGTTGTATGTGGAGAGGTTCCTGTGCCCAGTTGTTGATGCAAATGTTAATATTTTAAGGGACACAAAACAGTTCCTGTTAGATTTGTATGAGTCTGTAAAATCTGTCCCTGTTGATCTCCCATATTACTTAGTTACGATGGATGTTCAGTCCCTATTCACTGTGATACCAAACAGAGATGGGGTGCAGTTGGTGTCTGATTACTTGAAGAACAAATCTGGATTAGATAGTGATGCAGTGGATCTGTTAGTTTGGTTTTTGGAAGTTGTATTAGAGAATAACATTTTCTGTTTTGGCTCTCAGTGCTATTTACAGATGGATGGCGTGGCTATAGGAACTTCTTGTGCCAATAGCTATGCCAACCTCTTTATGGCTGCATGGGAGACCAAGTTCATGTTTGCTATAGGTGATTTTTTGAGGAACATGATGTTTTATAGGCATTTTGTAGATGATGTGTTTTTTCCTTTGGAAGGGCACGAAAGATGAGTTATCTCTCTTCTTGGAGAGAGTTAGTGGTTTAACGCAATATCTGAAATTTACCCATGTGGTTTCTGAGAATTGGATTTCCTTTTTGGATGTTTACGTTCAGAGATTGGAAAGTGGCCTATTGAACACAGGAGTGTATAGAAAGGAGTGTCAATGCAATTCCTATCTCCATAGATGCAGTATGCATCCAGGTTACATCTTTGGTAATATTGTGAGGGGTCGGGTATATAGGACGTCACGGTATAATCCCAGTCAGGATGATTTTGAGGCAGATGTTAGGGATTTATGTGAGGGGTTTAAGAGCAGGGAATATCAGACATCTGACATGGAGAGGATTGGCAGACCTCATTAATTTGAGGGAACAAGCTGCTGCACCCTTTTTCTCTGAGACTGTAGTGGACCATGATGGCCCCTCCCAGGGTGTTCTGGCAGGGAGTAGAAATCATGGTTTCAGAGTGCCCTTGTATTACACTAAGGATGTAGGTAGGTTGAAGGATGTGATTAGATCACACTGGGGTGTGTTAACACTGGACCCGAAAGTGAGGGAGATTGTGGGTGCAGCCCCAGGTTTTGTCTATAAGAATAGATCAAATTTAAAGAAATTGCTGTGTTATCCTGTTATGGATGGTGGAGGTGATAGGGTTGCTGGTACTGTACCCTGTGGTAGTTGCAGCAATTGTTGTTTCATAGACACTGATGTCCATTTCTATCACCCTGTCTATGGCACTAACCATGAAGTTAGAGTTCATGCAAACTGTGAATCTACACATGTTGTTTATTTGGCCTCCTGTGGAGCCTGTGCTGCGTTTTATGTACACAAGATGGACAGGAGGCTGAGGGACAGAATAAGGGAACATCTCTACCAGATCAGGATTCATTCCACTGTCAATGCTCTGTCCAAACATGTCTTGTCTAATGATTCCACACATCTTTTTCGTTTTAAAGTATTAGATATTTTTATCTTCTTACTGCCTATGGATACATAATCATACTGTACATTCCCCTCTGTATGCTAAAATCTGGTCATTGTAAAACTTATATAACCATAAGCATTTATGTTAACTACAATGAACTGTAGTGTATCTTCACGTATCATACGATTACATGACTGATATATGACTTTATACTCACCTTTTTAGTATTGTACTTTTTAATAACCTTCTTCTTTATTTCAAATACTTATTATTTTATTTGTTATCCAATTGGATATTTCATTTTGTGCTATGGTGGAGCTTTTCTCCCCGGGCCTCTACTGAAAATGGAAATATATCCAGTTGGACTAGCCTGGTCAACAAATGTAAAATAAATAACTAAATAAATAAATCTTACACACACTAGTTTTGGGAGGGATGTGAGGGGTAGAACTGAGAGTATTGAATCTAAATGGATTGTTAGACTTAGAGCAGATGTTTTTCCTGGACTGAATGAGAAAGTACCATTGAGACCTTTCCTGAAGTCCAGGAGATTGAAGTGAAATGTATGACTGTGCTTTTTACATATATTATGAGAGCATTTTTATGAGAGGATTTATTGTTTGTGTCGTGCAATTAGTCTGAATTTGTGCAGTTTTTTTGTTTTTATACATCTCTATTCATGTTTTATGAGTGGTATAGGTGTTTTTATTTTTCTATGGTTAATGTGTTTTAGAGTAAGCACTTTATTTATGTTGTGCACCATGATAGTTGTACTGTGCCTTTAATGGTTCATTTGTTTTGGCGTCTTTTTTGCCATATAAGGATGTACAAGAGGGGGTGTTCTTTTGGTCTGAAGAAGCCTATCCAGGTGAAAGCGCTTACCACGTCTTCTGTTTGTATCACAATAAATCCTAATTTTAAAGTTCATGAAGCAGCGTTTTTTTCAGCTTTGTTTCCTGCATTTTGGTTAGTGCTGTGTTTAATGCCTGCATCGCTACTGTGCCTTTTATGTTAGTTTATGTGCTTGGACTGAGTTTGGCACAGGTAGCGTTAGTCCTGTGAGGAGTAATATTTCTTGGACTTATTTTTACGTATTGCTGTTTTCACCCCCCTGGGAACATGGCAGGTGTTGCTGAGCAACAAGTGGAATTGCCTTATGTACCAGAACGAGGTACTCCTACGAACATTGATCATTTCTCTGTATGTGTATCAGGTACTGTGAATCCCTTGATGTTATTTGAAGGAGTCGGAGAGGAGGGTGTTGTGATCTCTGCTGAGCCATTTGATAGGGTCGAGTTGCAAGCAACAGTTGCGAGAATGGAGGCTGATTTTATGAAGTTGAAACGACTACAGATCCAATGGCAGCATTTGGAAATTTGCATCAAAAGGGGAATTTTACCAAGGGGATTAAGAGTACTGAATATGCCTACCACGGGTAATTTATACCCGGACTTGCTCTACAAGTGGCAGCAGGCTAACATAGAGGTAAGCCTAAAGTATATGTCACTTTTGAATGAATTCTTCCTACTGGAAGAATCTGAGTTAAGAGAAAGTATTAGAGAACAACAGAAGGAGCTGTATTGTAATTTTCTGGCTGATGTTGTTGATAGACTTATTGACTCTACACTGGATACTGTGCAGTTATATGAGAAGCGCTTACTGGCACAAAAACAGCACAAACTCAAGAGGGACAAAGATGACTTTAGGTTAGGCCAGGTGTTCTCTTGGCCGAGGACATACAGTAATGTGCATGGACCTAATGCCGTTATTTCTACTTAACAGACTGATGCAAGCAAAGGACAAATTCATAATACTAATGTGGATGTTAATATGCTTAAGTGTGTAACTGTTGTTAATACAAGTATGAGTGATGGCTCCAGTAATGTATTTTCTATGATTAATGTGCCCCAGGGTTCGAATGTCCTTGATAGGGCTTTTTCTAATGCAGTTGTATCTGCTGAGTCGGAGCGCGAGGGTTCGACTGTGGTGGGGGTGGGTTCTACTGCTGCCCCCCAGAGGGCCAATCTGTCATTAGTACTGACCCGTTGGGGTGTGTGAATGAAATAAATCCAAATCTGGAACCGGTGGTTAGGAGGAAGGATTCCCATCATACTATGCATGCTGCACATAGTTCTAGTCATGACAATGTTGGCACTGCGATTGTCAAGCACCCTTTCTCCATCAATGTAGTTCACAGGGGAGGGGGGAGATCGAGATCCATGAGCAGGGACAGGAGGAAGAGGAAGTTGTCAGCAGATGCCCAGGTGAACCAAAACCTCAAGAAAATGTGGGAGAAAAATGGGAGACGTTAGTGCATAACATTTCCTCCTGCCCACTCACGTCAAATGAGTTAGGGGTACTATCAAAGGGATTGACTTTTATACCTAGTTGTGACAGTAATTATGTTGATACCCTAGTACAGTTTAAGGTATTTATTAGGAATATGTGCCTTAGATTGGAATTTAAGGATACAATGCAGGTGCTAGATGGGGAATCGTTTAAGAAGCCTAGTGTGTACATGCCAATGGTACCACTGCTAGTAGCTGCCTTCAGTAAACTAGTTGAGAATGATCTGTATGACATGGAAAAGAAAGTGGGTAAGTCTAGTAAATGAAAGGGCAATTTAATTTATGCACAGAGGAGAGCCCTACAACAACTGAGGAGTGATCCCTCCCTTGTCATTAGACCTACTGACAAGGGGGTGCCCTGGTAGTTATGGATTCTGAGTTCTATGATGAGGCAATGAGGTCTATGTTATCAGACCAAAGGTTTTACAGTCTGGTGAAATGTAAGATAGTGGGTATACATGTCCATAGAATACATATGGTGTTGGATGATTTGATTAAGACAAATGTTATTACGAATGAGTTGTATGAATATTTATTTGTTGATGATCCCCTCCTGCCAGTCATACAGGGTCTTCCTAAGATCCATAAGGACAGTGTGTGTCCACCCATGAGACCCATTGTTGCGGGCAGGGGGTGGGTCACGGAACCATTTTCGTTGTATGTGGAGAGGTTCCTGGGCCCAGTGGTTAATGCAAATGTTAATATTTTAAGGGACATGAAACAGTTCCTGTTGGGTTTGTATGAGTCTGTGAAATCTGTCCCTGTTGATCTCCCATATTACTTAGTTACGATGGATGTTCAGTCCCTATTCACTGTGATACCAAACAGAGATGGGGTGCAGTTGGTGTCTGATTACTTGAAGGACAAATCTGGATTAGATAGTGATGCAGTGGATCTGTTAGCTTTGTTTTTGGAAGTTGTGTTAGAGAACATTTTCTGTTTTGGCTCTCAGTGCTATTTACAGATGGATGGCGTGGCTATGGGCACTTCTTGTGCCAATAGCTATGCCAGCCTCTTTATGGCTGCATGGGAGACCAAGTTCTTGTTTGCTATAGGTGATTTGTCAAGGAATGTGATGTTTTATAAGCATTTTGTAGATGATGTGTTTTTCCTCTGGAAGGGCACGAAAGATGAGTTATCTCTCTTCTTGGAGAGAGTTAAAGGTTTAACGCAATATATGAAATTTACCCATGTGGTTTCTGAGAATTGGATTTCCTTTTTGGATGTTTATGTTCAGAGATTGGAAAGTGGCCTATTGAACACAGGAGTGTATAGAAAGGAGTGTCAATGCAATTCCTATCTCCATAGACGCAGTATGCATCCAGGTTACATCTTTGGTAATATTGTGAGGGGTCATATATATAGGACGTCATGGTATAATCCCAGTCAGGATGGTTTTGAGGCAGATGTTAGGGATTTATGTGAGAGGTTTAAGAGCAGGGAATATCAGACATCTGATATGGAGAGAGGATTGGCAGACCTCATTAATTTGAGGGAACAAGCTGCTGCACCCTTTTTCTCTGAGACTGTAGTGGACCATGATGGCCCCTCCCAGGGAGTTCTGGCAGGGAGTAGAAATCATGGTTTCAGAGTGCCCTTGTATTACACTAAGGATGTAGGTAGGTTGAAGGAAGTGATTAGATCACACTGGGGTGTGTTAACACTGGATCCGAAAGTGAGGGAGATTGTGGGTGCTGCCCCAGGTTTTGTCTATAAGAATAGATCGAATTTAAAGAAATTGCTCTGTTATCCTATTATGGATGGTGGAGGTGATAGGGTTGCTGGTACTGTACCCTGTGGTAGTTGCAGCAATTGTTGTTCCATAGACACTGATGTCCATTTCTATTACCCTGTCTATGGCACTAACCATGAAGTTAGAGTTCATGCAAACTGTGAATCTACACATGTTGTTTATTTGGCGTCCTGTGGAGCCTTGTGCTGCATTTTATGTAGACAAGATGGACAGGAGGCTGAGGGACAGAATAAGGGAACATCTCTACCAGATCAGGATTCATTCCACTGTCAATGCTCTGTCCAAGCATGTTTTGTCTAATGATTCCACACATCTTTTTCATTTTAAAGTATTAGATCTTACACACACTAGTTTTAGGGGGGGTGTGAGGGGTAGAACTGAGAGTATTGAATCTAAGTGGATTGTTAGACTTAGAGCAGATGTTTTTCCTGGACTGAATGAGAAAGTACCATTGAGACCTTTCCTGAAATCCAAGAGATTGAAGTGATATGTATGACTGTGATTTTTACATATATTATGAGAGCATTTTTATGAGAGCATTGTTATGGGAGGATTTATTGTTTGTGTTGTGCAATTTTGTTTTTATACATCTCTCTTTGTGTTTTATGAGTGGTATAGGTGTTTTTATTTTACTATGGTTAATGTATTTTAGAGTTTGTTTGTTTGTGTCTTTCGGCTTTTCCCTGTTAGGGGTCACCACAGTGGATCTCCGGTCCACTAATGATTGGCAGTAGATTTTTATGTGCCGAGTTGCCAGCCCTGACGCACAACCTTCAATGAAGGTACACCCATTCACGCATGTCTCCACACAGAAGATGCTCTAGCTGAGAATCGAACAGGACAACGTCTTATTGTGAGGCGACAACGCTACCACAGCACCACCATGTATTTTAGAGTAAGCACTTTATTTATGTTGTGCACCATGATAGTTGTACTGTGCCTTTAATGGTTCATTTGTTTTTGGTGCCTTTTTTGCCATATAAGGGTGTACAAGAGGGGGGGTTCTTTTGTTCTGAAGAAGCCTATCCAAGTGAAAGCGCTTACCACGTCTCCTGTTTGTATCACAATAAATCCGAATTTTAAAGTTCATGAAGCAGTGGTTTTTTCAGCTTTGTTTCCTGCATTTTGGTTAATGCTGTGTTTACTGCCTGCATCGCTACTGTGCCTTTTATGTTAGTTTATATAAGTTAAAGATAATTATGTCATCAATAGTAATCCCACTAATAAACATGTCACTTAAGAGTATATATTAATATTAATATTACAAAATTAAAGTAACCACTGAATAAGATAAACATTCCCCGGGATTCATGAACCTTGCGCCAGGCGCCAGCATAGCGTCGGCGTTATAAAGCCAAATATGGCCACCGAGCGATTCAGGTATGAAGCAATCCCACGTGCACTACCGGCGTGCGCCGGACCTGCGCCGCCCCCGGCATAGGTATGCTAATCACACTGTGTGCGGTATTGCACCATGCAAATGAAGGCAAATAGCGATTCACGAAGTGGGGCATGCGTAGCGTAAGGGCACGGCAATGTAAACCGAAAAAAACGGTTTACATTTACCCAAACATGACCAAGGAGTAACGGAAGGCTGTCAACGCCAGCTATCATACAGGTGCAATATGCCAAAGGTGAAAGGCACCGAGAATGTCCAAAGAAAACATGCACAAACTGTAAATAATGACAAAAATGTCATGTACGTAGAAACCACAGCAGAACCCCCGGATATGTGTACAGAAGGTGCAAAGCAATGAAATAATATGACAATGTCCTAAAAGAGCTGTATAATACACATCAGCTGTACAGCCACCACACACCATAGTATGTATGGAAAGCCCAACCCCAGCGCAAGGGTTGTCAAGGAGTGGTGGCAGTGTTCGACGCCGTAACCATGTATTAGCAGTCAATGCCATGCAAATGAGGCAGATAATAGTGAATCGCAAAGCTGGCGCCAGTGTAAGGATGGAGCAAATGGCGCAGCGGTACTACACCGAGGAGTGGCCTACACGAGATACATGTCAATCGCAGAGGGGTGTGCCACAGTAGGAGGAAGCATATTGGAGGCCAGCAAACCTGGGCTGTACAATGCACATCACAGCAGCAGGACCGGCGTGAGGAAATAGATGTGCTGAGAGTACATAATGCGCGCACAGATGCATGTGCACGAGGATGACTATGTTCCCCAACACAGTCATGTGACGGCCTCCCCGTCAACAGCCACGGATATAGGAAGGTAATGCGGAGAATATGAGGAAATGCGGAAGCAGTGTAATTGGAGCCGTAATGAGCAATCAACACCAATTAATCCAGGAAGGGCAAACGGCGGCAGCCGACAACTCTGTATGCAGACTCCTGCATAACGGGAAAGGGGAGGCATATGAATGCAAAGATAGTAGGGGATGTAGTAGAAATGCAAAGAACAAAGAACCGAAATAGCACAGCCAAGTACAGAGGTAGCATAACTGCGGCTGCAGATAAAATGCATCATATGCCATGTGCCTGCAGGATGCAGTAATGTAAGATGCAAAGCTAAGCCAATGCAGGCAACTGTAATGCAACACTAAAGGCAATACCGTTGCAGTTGCAACCGTAAAACACCGAAAATAATCCATGGATACGGCTGCACAGACACACCCAATGACATCACCGGTATACAGCACAACAGTATAAAGTGTGAATGCACACAACACACAGCGATTTCCCAAACGCCGCACCGTAGGGTGTAAACACACGGGGAACTTTTAATATGTATATGGTGGGTGCTGCCGTGGCGTGATGCATAGGTATGTGGCAGAGACAGACGGAGTTGCGGAGGCGGTGCCGACAACTACCGTAGGCCTCACAGGAGAAGGAGAGTGTTCAGACCAAGGGTGACCTACCAGGGGCTGCAAGACCTGGAGATAGTAGAGCGCTACAGGGTGGACAGGGACACGTTACAGCAAATAGTGGAGCTGTGCGCCACGCCTGAGAACAAGAGACAACAGAGGAGAGCCCATCCCAGTGGACACAAAGGTATGTGTGAGCTTGCGAATACTGGCTACAGGTACCTTTCAAAGGCCAACCGGGATATAATGGGTATCTCACAGGCATCAGCATCTAGGGTACTACACCAGTTCCTGGATGCCATGTTACGACATGCCCATGAGTATATAAACTTCCCCAGATCTCAGGAGGTGTTGGCTAGCAATATCGCCGCTTCCACCGTGTGGCACAATACCCGGAGGTACTGGGTGCGATCGACTGTACACACATAGAAATCAAGTCACCGCCCGGGGAGCAGGGTACACGCTACATAAACCGCAAGGGATACCCCTCCATCAATTGCCAGGTCGCGGTGCACGCGCAGGGCCAA